>NW_026605337.1:0-101364 GCF_945859685.1 Eupeodes corollae
ATGTTCTAGACGAAAATCAAATCACACCCAAAACCATCACCTGATCCTTCCCAACCCCCAAAATCGATCAAGACTTCAAAATAGATACTTGACATGTACTAGAAAAAGATACTCCTAATCAAGATCTATCATTATAGATATAGATGAGTCATTTTGGAGCATCCTGAAGGATTTTTGATGTTCTAGACGAAAATCAAATCACACCCAAAACCATCACCTGATCCTTCCCAACCCCCAAAATCGATCAAGACTTCAAAATAGATACTTGACATGTACTAGAAAAAGATACTCCTAATCAAGATCTATCATTATAGATATAGATGAGTCATTTTGGAGCATCCTGAAGGATTTTTGATGTTCTAGACGAAAATCAAATCACACCCAAAACCATCACCTGATCCTTCCCAACCCCCAAAATCGATCAAGACTTCAAAATAGATACTTGACATGTACTAGAAAAAGATACTCCTAATCAAGATCTATCATTATAGATATAGATGAGTCATTTTGGAGCATCCTGAAGGATTTTTGATGTTCTAGACGAAAATCAAATCACACCCAAAACCATCACCTGATCCTTCCCAACCCCCAAAATCGATCAACACTTCAAAATAGATACTTGACATGTACTAGAAAAAGATACTCCTAATCAAGATCTATCATTATAGATATAGATGAGTCATTTTGGAGCATCCTGAAGGATTTTTGATGTTCTAGACGAAAATCAAATCACACCCAAAACCATCATCTGATCCTTCCCAACCCCCAAAATCGATCAAGACTTCAAAACAGATACTTGACATGTACTAGAAAAAGATACTCCTAATCAAGATCTATCATTATAGATATAGATGAGTCATTTTGGAGCATCCTGAAGGACTTTTGATGTTCTAGACGAAAATCAAATCACACCCAAAACCATCACCTGATCCTTCCCAACCCCCAAAATCGATCAAGACTTCAAAATAGATACTTGACATGTACTAGAAAAAGATACTCCTAATCAAGATCTATCATTATAGATATAGATGAGTCATTTTGGAGCATCCTGAAGGATTTTTGATGTTCTAGACGAAAATCAAATCACACCCAAAACCATCACCTGATCCTTCCCAACCCCCAAAATCGATCAAGACTTCAAAATAGATACTTGACATGTACTAGAAAAAGATACTCCTAATCAAGATCTATCATTATAGATATAGATGAGTCATTTTGGAGCATCCTGAAGGATTTTTGATGTGCTAGACAAAAATCAAATCACACCCAAAACCATCACCTGATCCTTCCCAACCCCCAAAATCGATCAAGACTTCAAAATAGATACTTGACATGTACTAGAAAAAGATACTCCTAATCAAGATCTATCATTATAGATATAGATGAATCATTTTGGAGCATCCTGAAGGATTTTTGATGTTCGAGACGAAAATCAAATCACACCCAAAACCATCACCTGATCCTTCCCAACCCCCAAAATCGATCAAGACTTCAAAATAGATACTTGACATGTACTAGAAAAAGATACTCCTAATCAAGATCTATCATTATAGATATAGATGAGTCATTTTGGAGCATCCTGAAGGATTTTTGATGTTCTAGACGAAAATCAAATCACACCCAAAACCATCACCTGATCCTTCCCAACCCCCAAAATCGATCAAGACTTCAAAATAGATACTTGACATGTACTAGAAAAAGATACTCCTAATCAAGATCTATCATTATAGATATAGATGAGTCATTTTGGAGCATCCTAAAGGATTTTTGATGTTCTAGACGAAAATCAAATCACACCCAAAACCATCACCTGATCCTTCCCAACCCCCAAAATCGATCAAGACTTCAAAATAGATACTTGACATGTACTAGAAAAAGATACTCCTAATCAAGATCTATCATTATAGATATAGATGAGTCATTTTGGAGCATCCTGAAGGATTTTTGATGTTCTAGACGAAAATCAAATCACACCCAAAACCATCACCTGATCCTTCCCAACCCCCAAAATCGATCAAGACTTCAAAATAGATACTTGACATGTACTAGAAAAAGATACTCCTAATCAATATCTATCATTATAGATATAGATGAGTCATTTTGGAGCATCCTGAAGGATTTTTGATGTTCTAGACGAAAATCAAATCACACCCAAAACCATCACCTGATCCTTCCCAACCCCCAAAATCGATCAAGACTTCAAAATAGATACTTGACATGTACTAGAAAAAGATACTCCTAATCAAGATCTATCATTATAGATATAGATGAGTCATTTTGGAGCATCCTGAAGGATTTTTGATGTTCTAGACGAAAATCAAATCACACCCAAAACCATCACCTGATCCTTCCCAACCCCCAAAATCGATCAAAGCTTCAAAATAGATACTTGACATGTACTAGAAAAAGATACTCCTAATCAAGATCTATCATTATAGATATAGATGAGTCATTTTGGAGCATCCTGAAGGATTTTTGATGTTCTAGACGAAAATCAAATCACACCCAAAACCATCACCTGATCCTTCCCAACCCCCAAAATCGATCAAGACTTCAAAATAGATACTTGACATGTACTAGAAAAAGATACTCCTAATCAAGATCTATCATTATAGATATAGATGAGTCATTTTGGAGCATCCTGAAGGATTTTTGATGTTCTAGACGAAAATCAAATCACACCCAAAACCATCACCTGATCCTTCCCAACCCCCAAAATCGATCAAGACTTCAAAATAGATACTTGACATGTACTAGAAAAAGATACTCCTAATCAAGATCTATCATTATAGATATAGATGAGTCATTTTGGAGCATCCTGAAGGATTTTTGATGTTCTAGACGAAAATCAAATCACACCCAAAACCATCACCTGATCCTTCCCAACCCCCAAAATCGATCAACACTTCAAAATAGATACTTGACATGTACTAGAAAAAGATACTCCTAATCAAGATCTATCATTATAGATATAGATGAGTCATTTTGGAGCATCCTGAAGGATTTTTGATGTTCTAGACGAAAATCAAATCACACCCAAAACCATCACCTGATCCTTCCCAACCCCCAAAATCGATCAACACTTCAAAATAGATACTTGACATGTACTAGAAAAAGATACTCCTAATCAAGATCTATCATTATAGATATAGATGAGTCATTTTGGAGCATCCTGAAGGATTTTTGATGTTCTAGACGAAAATCAAATCACACCCAAAACCATCACCTGATCCTTCCCAACCCCCAAAATCGATCAAGACTTCAAAATAGATACTTGACATGTACTAGAAAAAGATACTCCTAATCAAGATCTATCATTATAGATATAGATGAGTCATTTTGGAGCATCCTAAAGGATTTTTGATGTTCTAGACGAAAATCAAATCACACCCAAAACCATCACCTGATCCTTCCCAACCCCCAAAATCGATCAAGACTTCAAAATAGATACTTGACATGTACTAGAAAAAGATACTCCTAATCAAGATCTATCATTATAGATATAGATGAGTCATTTTGGAGCATCCTGAAGGATTTTTGATGTTCTAGACGAAAATCAAATCACACCCAAAACCATCACCTGATCCTTCCCAACCCCCAAAATCGATCAAGACTTCAAAATAGATACTTGACATGTACTAGAAAAAGATACTCCTAATCAAGATCTATCATTATAGATATAGATGAGTCATTTTGGAGCATCCTGAAGGATTTTTGATGTTCTAGACGAAAATCAAATCACACCCAAAACCATCACCTGATCCTTCCCAACCCCCAAAATCGATCAAGACTTCAAAATAGATACTTGACATGTACTAGAAAAAGATACTCCTAATCAAGATCTATCATTATAGATATAGATGAGTCATTTTGGAGCATCCTGAAGGATTTTTGATGTTCTAGACGAAAATCAAATCACACCCAAAACCATCACCTGATCTTTCCCAACCCCCAAAATCGATCAAGACTTCAAAATAGATACTTGACATGTACTAGAAAAAGATACTCCTAATCAAGATCTATCATTATAGATATAGATGAGTCATTTTGGAGCATCCTGAAGGATTTTTGATGTTCTAGACGAAAATCAAATCACACCCAAAACCATCACCTGATCCTTCCCAACCCCCAAAATCGATCAAAGCTTCAAAATAGATACTTGACATGTACTAGAAAAAGATACTCCTAATCAAGATCTATCATTATAGATATAGATGAGTCATTTTGGAGCATCCTGAAGGATTTTTGATGTTCTAGACGAAAATCAAATCACACCCAAAACCATCACCTGATCCTTCCCAACCCCCAAAATCGATCAAGACTTCAAAATAGATACTTGACATGTACTAGAAAAAGATACTCCTAATCAAGATCTATCATTATAGATATAGATGAGTCATTTTGGAGCATCCTGAAGGATTTTTGATGTTCTAGACGAAAATCAAATCACACCCAAAACCATCACCTGATCCTTCCCAACCCCCAAAATCGATCAAGACTTCAAAATAGATACTTGACATGTACTAGAAAAAGATACTCCTAATCAAGATCTATCATTATAGATATAGATGAGTCATTTTGGAGCATCCTGAAGGATTTTTGATGTTCTAGACGAAAATCAAATCACACCCAAAACCATCACCTGATCCTTCCCAACCCCCAAAATCGATCAAAGCTTCAAAATAGATACTTGACATGTACTAGAAAAAGATACTCCTAATCAAGATCTATCATTATAGATATAGATGAGTCATTTTGGAGCATCCTGAAGGATTTTTGATGTTCTAGACGAAAATCAAATCACACCCAAAACCATCACCTGATCCTTCCCAACCCCCAAAATCGATCAAGACTTCAAAATAGATACTTGACATGTACTAGAAAAAGATACTCCTAATCAAGATCTATCATTATAGATATAGATGAGTCATTTTGGAGCATCCTGAAGGATTTTTGATGTTCTAGACGAAAATCAAATCACACCCAAAACCATCACCTGATCCTTCCCAACCCCCAAAATCGATCAAGACTTCAAAATAGATACTTGACATGTACTAGAAAAAGATACTCCTAATCAAGATCTATCATTATAGATATAGATGAGTCATTTTGGAGCATCCTGAAGGATTTTTGATGTTCTAGACGAAAATCAAATCACACCCAAAACCATCACCTGATCCTTCCCAACCCCCAAAATCGATCAACACTTCAAAATAGATACTTGACATGTACTAGAAAAAGATACTCCTAATCAAGATCTATCATTATAGATATAGATGAGTCATTTTGGAGCATCCTGAAGGATTTTTGATGTTCTAGACGAAAATCAAATCACACCCAAAACCATCACCTGATCCTTCCCAACCCCCAAAATCGATCAAGACTTCAAAATAGATACTTGACATGTACTAGAAAAAGATACTCCTAATCAAGATCTATCATTATAGATATAGATGAGTCATTTTGGAGCATCCTGAAGGATTTTTGATGTTCTAGACGAAAATCAAATCACACCCAAAACCATCACCTGATCCTTCCCAACCCCCAAAATCGATCAAGACTTCAAAATAGATACTTGACATGTACTAGAAAAAGATACTCCTAATCAAGATCTATCATTATAGATATAGATGAGTCATTTTGGAGCATCCTGAAGGATTTTTGATGTTCTAGACGAAAATCAAATCACACCCAAAACCATCACCTGATCCTTCCCAACCCCCAAAATCGATCAAGACTTCAAAATAGATACTTGACATGTACTAGAAAAAGATACTCCTAATCAAGATCTATCATTATAGATATAGATGAGTCATTTTGGAGCATCCTGAAGGATTTTTGATGTTCTAGACGAAAATCAAATCACACCCAAAACCATCACCTGATCCTTCCCAACCCCCAAAATCGATCAAGACTTCAAAATAGATACTTGACATGTACTAGAAAAAGATACTCCTAATCAAGATCTATCATTATAGATATAGATGAGTCATTTTGGAGCATCCTGAAGGATTTTTGATGTTCTAGACGAAAATCAAATCACACCCAAAACCATCACCTTGATCCTTCCCAACCCCCAAAATCGATCAAGACTTCAAAATAGATACTTGACATGTACTAGAAAAAGATACTCCTAATCAAGATCTATCATTATAGATATAGATGAGTCATTTTGGAGCATCCTGAAGGATTTTTGATGTTCTAGACGAAAATCAAATCACACCCAAAACCATCACCTGATCCTTCCCAACCCCCAAAATCGATCAAGACTTCAAAATAGATACTTGACATGTACTAGAAAAAGATACTCCTAATCAAGATCTATCATTATAGATATAGATGAGTCATTTTGGAGCATCCTGAAGGATTTTTGATGTTCTAGACGAAAATCAAATCACACCCAAAACCATCACCTGATCCTTCCCAACCCCCAAAATCGATCAAGACTTCAAAATAGATACTTGACATGTACTAGAAAAAGATACTCCTAATCAAGATCTATCATTATAGATATAGATGAGTCATTTTGGAGCATCCTGAAGGATTTTTGATGTTCTAGACGAAAATCAAATCACACCCAAAACCATCACCTGATCCTTCCCAACCCCCAAAATCGATCAAGACTTCAAAATAGATACTTGACATGTACTAGAAAAAGATACTCCTAATCAAGATCTATCATTATAGATATAGATGAGTCATTTTGGAGCATCCTGAAGGATTTTTGATGTTCTAGACGAAAATCAAATCACACCCAAAACCATCACCTGATCCTTCCCAACCCCCAAAATCGATCAAGACTTCAAAATAGATACTTGACATGTACTAGAAAAAGATACTCCTAATCAAGATCTATCATTATAGATATAGATGAGTCATTTTGGAGCATCCTGAAGGATTTTTGATGTTCTAGACGAAAATCAAATCACACCCAAAACCATCACCTGATCCTTCCCAACCCCCAAAATCGATCAAGACTTCAAAATAGATACTTGACATGTACTAGAAAAAGATACTCCTAATCAAGATCTATCATTATAGATATAGATGAGTCATTTTGGAGCATCCTGAAGGATTTTTGATGTTCTAGACGAAAATCAAATCACACCCAAAACCATCACCTGATCCTTCCCAACCCCCAAAATCGATCAAGACTTCAAAATAGATACTTGACATGTACTAGAAAAAGATACTCCTAATCAAGATCTATCATTATAGATATAGATGAGTCATTTTGGAGCATCCTGAAGGATTTTTGATGTTCTAGACGAAAATCAAATCACACCCAAAACCATCACCTGATCCTTCCCAACCCCCAAAATCGATCAAGACTTCAAAATAGATACTTGACATGTACTAGAAAAAGATACTCCTAATCAAGATCTATCATTATAGATATAGATGAGTCATTTTGGAGCATCCTGAAGGATTTTTGATGTTCTAGACGAAAATCAAATCACACCCAAAACCATCACCTGATCCTTCCCAACCCCCAAAATCGATCAAGACTTCAAAATAGATACTTGACATGTACTAGAAAAAGATACTCCTAATCAAGATCTATCATTATAGATATAGATGAGTAATTTTGGAGCATCCTGAAGGATTTTTGATGTTCTAGACGAAAATCAAATCACACCCAAAACCATCACCTGATCCTTCCCAACCCCCAAAATCGATCAAGACTTCAAAATAGATACTTGACATGTACTAGAAAAAGATACTCCTAATCAAGATCTATCATTATAGATATAGATGAGTCATTTTGGAGCATCCTGAAGGATTTTTGATGTTCTAGACGAAAATCAAATCACACCCAAAACCATCACCTGATCCTTCCCAACCCCCAAAATCGATCAAGGCTTCAAAAAAGATACTTGACATGTACTAGAAAAAGATACTCCTAATCAAGATCTATCATTATAGATATAGATGAGTCATTTTGGAGCATCCTGAAGGATTTTTGATGTTCTAGACGAAAATCAAATCACACCCAAAACCATCACCTGATCCTTCCCAACCCCCAAAATCGATCAAGACTTCAAAATAGATACTTGACATGTACTAGAAAAAGATACTCCTAATCAAGATCTATCATTATAGATATAGATGAGTCATTTTGGAGCATCCTGAAGGATTTTTGATGTTCTAGACGAAAATCAAATCACACCCAAAACCATCACCTGATCCTTCCCAACCCCCAAAATCGATCAAGACTTCAAAATAGATACTTGACATGTACTAGAAAAAGATACTCCTAATCAAGATCTATCATTATAGATATAGATGAGTCATTTTGGAGCATCCTGAAGGATTTTTGATGTTCTAGACGAAAATCAAATCACACCCAAAACCATCACCTGATCCTTCCCAACCCCCAAAATCGATCAAGACTTCAAAATAGATACTTGACATGTACTAGAAAAAGATACTCCTAATCAAGATCTATCATTATAGATATAGATGAGTCATTTTGGAGCATCCTGAAGGATTTTTATTGTTCTAGACGAAAATCAAATCACACCCAAAACCATCACCTGATCCTTCCCAACCCCCAAAATCGATCAAGACTTCAAAATAGATACTTGACATGTACTAGAAAAAGATACTCCTAATCAAGATCTATCATTATAGATATAGATGAGTCATTTTGGAGCATCCTGAAGGATTTTTGATGTTCTAGACGAAAATCAAATCACACCCAAAACCATCACCTGATCCTTCCCAACCCCTAAAATCGATCAAGACTTCAAAATAGATACTTGACATGTACTAGAAAAAGATACTCCTAATCAAGATCTATCATTATAGATATAGATGAGTCATTTTGGAGCATCCTGAAGGATTTTTGATGTTCTAGACGAAAATCAAATCACACCCAAAACCATCACCTGATCCTTCCCAACCCCCAAAATCGATCAAGACTTCAAAATAGATACTTGACATGTACTAGAAAAAGATACTCTTAATCAAGATCTATCATTATAGATATAGATGAGTCATTTTGGAGCATCCTGAAGGATTTTTGATGTTCTAGACGAAAATCAAATCACACCCAAAACCATCACCTGATCCTTCCCAACCCCCAAAATCGATCAAGACTTCAAAATAGATACTTGACATGTACTAGAAAAAGATACTCCTAATCAAGATCTATCATTATAGATATAGATGAGTCAGTTTGGAGCATCCTGAAGGATTTTTGATGTTCTAGACGAAAATCAAATCACACCCAAAACCATCACCTGATCCTTCCCAACCCCCAAAATCGATCAAGACTTCAAAATAGATACTTGACATGTACTAGAAAAAGATACTCCTAATCAAGATCTATCATTATAGATATAGATGAGTCATTTTGGAGCATCCTGAAGGATTTTTGATGTTCTAGACGAAAATCAAATCACACCCAAAACCATCACCTGATCCTTCCCAACCCCCAAAATCGATCAAGACTTAAAAATAGATACTTGACATGTACTAGAAAAAGATACTCCTAATCAAGATCTATCATTATAGATATAGATAAGTCATTTTGGAGCATCCTGAAGGATTTTTGATGTTCTAGACTAAAATCAAATCACACCCTAAACCATCACCTGATCCTTCCCAACCCCCAAAATCGATCAAGACTTCAAAATAGATACTTGACATGTACTAGAAAAAGATACTCCTAATCAAGATCTATCATTATAGATTTAGATGAGTCATTTTGGAGCATCCTGAAGGATTTTTGATGTTCTAGACGAAAATCAAATCACACCCAAAACCATCACCTGATCCTTCCCAACCCCCAAAATCGATCAAGACTTCAAAATAGATACTTGACATGTACTAGAAAAAGATACTCCTAATCAAGATCTATCATTATAGATATAGATGAGTCATTTTGGAGCATCCTGAAGGATTTTTGATGTTCTAGACGAAAATCAAATCACACCCAAAACCATCACCTGATCCTTCCCAACCGCCAAAATCGATCAAGACTTCAAAATAGATACTTGACATGTACTAGAAAAAGATACTCCTAATCAAGATCTATCATTACAGATATAGATGAGTCATTTTGGAGCATCCTGAAGGATTTTTGATGTTCTAGACGAAAATCAAATCACACCCAAAACCATCACCTGATCCTTCCCAACCCCCAAAATCGATCAAGACTTCAAAATAGATACTTGACATGTACTAGAAAAAGATACTCCTAATCAAGATCTATCATTATAGATATAGATGAGTCATTTTGGAGCATCCTGAAGGATTTTTGATGTTCTAGACGAAAATCAAATCACACCCAAAACCATCACCTGATCCTTCCCAACCCCTAAAATCGATCAAGACTTCAAAATAGATACTTGACATGTACTAGAAAAAGATACTCCTAATCAAGATCTATCATTATAGATATAGATGAGTCATTTTGGAGCATCCTGAAGGATTTTTGATGTTCTAGACGAAAATCAAATCACACCCAAAACCATCACCTGATCCTTCCCAACCCCCAAAATCGATCAAGACTTCAAAATAGATACTTGACATGTACCAGAAAAAGATACTCCTAATCAAGATCTATCATTATAGATATAGATGAGTCATTTTGGAGCATCCTGAAGGATTTTTGATGTTCTAGACGGAAATCAAATCACACCCAAAACCATCACCTGATCCTTCCCAACCCCCAAAATCGATCAAGACTTCAAAATAGATACTTGACATGTACTAGAAAAAGATACTCCTAATCAAGATCTATCATTATAGATATAGATGAGTCATTTTGGAGCATCCTGAAGGATTTTTGATGTTCTAGACGAAAATCAAATCACACCCAAAACCATCACCTGATCCTTCCCAACCCCCAAAATCGATCAAGACTTCAAAATAGATACTTGACATGTACTAGAAAAAGATACTCCTAATCAAGATCTATCATTATAGATATAGATGAGTCATTTTGGAGCATCCTGAAGGATTTTTGATGTTCTAGACGAAAATCAAATCACACCCAAAACCATCACCTGATCCTTCCCAACCCCCAAAATCGATCAAGACTTCAAAATAGATACTTGACATGTACTAGAAAAAGATACTCCTAATCAAGATCTATCATTATAGATATAGATGAGTCATTTTGGAGCATCCTGAAGGATTTTTGATGTTCTAGACGAAAATCAAATCACACCCAAAACCATCACCTGATCCTTCCCAACCCCCAAAATCGATCAAGACTTCAAAATAGATACTTGACATGTACTAGAAAAAGATACTCCTAATCAAGATCTATCATTATAGATATAGATGAGTCATTTTGGAGCATCCTTAAGGATTTTTGATGTTCTAGACGAAAATCAAATCACACCCAAAACCATCACCTGATCCTTCCCAACCCCCAAAATCGATCAAGACTTCAAAATAGATACTTGACATGTACTAGAAAAAGATACTCCTAATCAAGATCTATCATTATAGATATAGATGAGTCATTTTGGAGCATCCTGAAGGATTTTTGATGTTCTAGACGAAAATCAAATCACACCCAAAACCATCACCTGATCCTTCCCAACCCCCAAAATCGATCAAGACTTCAAAATAGATACTTGACATGTACTAGAAAAAGATACTCCTAATCAAGATCTATCATTATAGATATAGATGAGTCATTTTGGAGCATCCTGAAGGATTTTTGATGTTCTAGACGAAAATCAAATCACACCCAAAACCATCACCTGATCCTTCCCAACCCCCAAAATCGATCAAGACTTCAAAATAGATACTTGACATGTACTAGAAAAAGATACTCCTAATCAAGATCTATCATTATAGATATAGATGAGTCATTTTGGAGCATCCTGAAGGATTTTTGATGTTCTAGACGAAAATCAAATCACACCCAAAACCATCACCTGATCCTTCCCAACCCCCAAAATCGATCAAGACTTCAAAATAGATACTTGACATGTACTAGAAAAAGATACTCCTAATCAAGATCTATCATTATAGATATAGATGAGTCATTTTGGAGCATCCTGAAGGATTTTTGATGTTCTAGACGAAAATCAAATCACACCCAAAACCATCACCTGATCCTTCCCAACCCCCAAAATCGATCAAGACTTCAAAATAGATACTTGACATGTACTAGAAAAAGATACTCCTAGTCAAGATATATCATTATAGATATAGATGAGTCATTTTGGAGCATCCTGAAGGACTTTTGATGTTCTAGACGAAAATCAAATCACACCCAAAACCATCACCTGATCCTTCCCAACCCCCAAAATCGATCGAAACATCAAAATCCTGAAGGATTTTTGATGTTCTAGACGAAAATCAAATCACACCCAAAACCATCACCTGATCCTTCCCAACCCCCAAAATCGATCAAGACTTCAAAATAGATACTTGACATGTACTAGAAAAAGATACTCCTAATCAAGATCTATCATTATAGATATAGATGAGTCATTTTGGAGCATCCTGAAGGATTTTTGATGTTCTAGACGAAAATCAAATCACACCCAAAACCATCACCTGATCCTTCCCAACCCCCAAAATCGATCAAGACTTCAAAATAGATACTTGACATGTACTAGAAAAAGATACTCCTAATCAAGATCTATCATTATAGATATAGATGAGTCATTTTGGAGCATCCTGAAGGATTTTTGATGTTCTAGACGAAAATCAAATCACACCCAAAACCATCACCTGATCCTTCCCAACCCCCAAAATCGATCAAGACTTCAAAATAGATACTTGACATGTACTAGAAAAAGATACTCCTAATCAAGATCTATCATTATAGATATAGATGAGTCATTTTGGAGCATCCTGAAGGATTTTTAATGTTCTAGACGAAAATCAAATCACACCCAAAACCATCACCTGATCCTTCCCAACCCCCAAAATCGATCAAGACTTCAAAATAGATACTTGACATGTACTAGAAAAAGATACTCCTAATCAAGATCTATCATTATAGATATAGATGAGTCATTTTGGAGCATCCTGAAGGATTTTTGATGTTCTAGACGAAAATCAAATCACACCCAAAACCATCACCTGATCCTTCCCAACCCCCAAAATCGATCAAGACTTCAAAATAGATACTTGACATGTACCAGAAAAAGATAGTCCTAATCAAGATCTATCATTATAGATATAGATGAGTCATTTTGGAGCATCCTGAAGGATTTTTGATGTTCTAGACGAAAATCAAATCACACCCAAAACCATCACCTGATCCTTCCCAACCCCCAAAATCGATCAAGACTTCAAAATAGATACTTGACATGTACTAGAAAAAGATACTCCTAATCAAGATCTATCATTATAGATATAGATGAGTCATTTTGGAGCATCCTGAAGGATTTTTGATGTTCTAGACGAAAATCAAATCACACCCAAAACCATCACCTGATTCTTCCCAACCCCCAAAATCGATCAAGACTTCAAAATAGATACTTGACATGTACTAGAAAAAGATACTCCTAATCAAGATCTATCATTATAGATATAGATGAGTCATTTTGGAGCATCCTGAAGGATTTTTGATGTTCTAGACGAAAATCAAATCACACCCAAAACCATCACCTGATCCTTCCCAACCCCCAAAATCGATCAAGACTTAAAAATAAATACTTGACATGTACTAGAAAAAGATACTCCTAATCAAGATCTATCATTATAGATATAGATGAGTCATTTTGGAGCATCCTGAAGGATTTTTGATGTTCTAGACGAAAATCAAATCACACCCAAAACCATCACCTGATCCTTCCCAACCCCCAAAATCGATCAAGACTTCAAAATAGATACTTGACATGTACTAAAAAATGATACTCCTAATCAAGATCTATCATTATAGATATAGATGAGTCATTTTGGAGCATCCTGAAGGATTTTTGATGTTCTAGACGAAAATCAAATCACACCCAAAACCATCACCTGATCCTTCCCAACCCCCAAAATCGATCAAGACTTCAAAATAGATACTTGACATGTACTAGAAAAAGATACTCCTAATCAAGATCTATCATTATAGATATAGATGAGTCATTTTGGAGCATCCTGAAGGATTTTTGATGTTCTAGACGAAAATCAAATCACACCCAAAACCATCACCTGATCCTTCCCAACCCCCAAAATCGATCAAGACTTCAAAATAGATACTTGACATGTACTAGAAAAAGATACTCCTAATCAAGATCTATCATTATAGATATAGATGAGTCATTTTGGAGCATCCTGAAGGATTTTTGATGTTCTAGACGAAAATCAAATCACACCCAAAACCATCACCTGATCCTTCCCAACCCCCAAAATCGATCAAGACTTCAAAATAGATACTTGACATGTACTAGAAAAAGATACTCCTAATCAAGATCTATCATTATAGATATAGATGAGTCATTTTGGAGCATCCTGAAGGATTTTTGATGTTCTAGACGAAAATCAAATCACACCCAAAACCATCACCTGATCCTTCCCAACCCCCAAAATCGATCAAGACTTCAAAATAGATACTTGACATGTACTAGAAAAAGATACTCCTAATCAAGATCTATCATTATAGATATAGATGAGTCATTTTGAAGCATCCTGAAGGATTTTTGATGTTCTAGACGAAAATCAAATCACACCCAAAACCATCACCTGATCCTTCCCAACCCCCAAAATCGATCAAGACTTCAAAATAGATACTTGACATGTACTAGAAAAAGATACTCCTAATCAAGATCTATCATTATAGATATAGATGAGTCATTTTGGAGCATCCTGAAGGATTTTTGATGTTCTAGACGAAAATCAAATCACACCCAAAACCATCACCTGATCCTTCCCAACCCCCAAAATCGATCAAGACTTCAAAATAGATACTTGACATGTACTAGAAAAAGATACTCCTAATCAAGATCTATCATTATAGATATAGATGAGTCATTTTGGAGCATCCTGAAGGACTTTTGATGTTCTAGACGAAAATCAAATCACACCCAAAACCATCACCTGATCCTTCCCAACCCCCAAAATCGATCGAAACATCAAAATCCTGAAGGATTTTTGATGTTCTAGACGAAAATCAAATCACACCCAAAACCATCACCTGATCCTTCCCAACCCCCAAAATCGATCAAGACTTCAAAATAGATACTTGACATGTACTAGAAAAAGATACTCCTAATCAAGATCTATCATTATAGATATAGATGAGTCATTTTGGAGCATCCTGAAGGATTTTTGATGTTCTAGACGAAAATCAAATCACACCCAAAACCATCACCTGATCCTTCCCAACCCCCAAAATCGATCAAGACTTCAAAATAGATACTTGACATGTACTAGAAAAAGATACTCCTAATCAAGATCTATCATTATAGATATAGATGAGTCATTTTGGAGCATCCTGAAGGATTTTTGATGTTCTAGACGAAAATCAAATCACACCCAAAACCATCACCTGATCCTTCCCAACCCCCAAAATCGATCAAGACTTCAAAATAGATACTTGACATGTACTAGAAAAAGATACTCCTAATCAAGATCTATCATTATAGATATAGATGAGTCATTTTGGAGCATCCTGAAGGATTTTTAATGTTCTAGACGAAAATCAAATCACACCCAAAACCATCACCTGATCCTTCCCAACCCCCAAAATCGATCAAGACTTCAAAATAGATACTTGACATGTACTAGAAAAAGATACTCCTAATCAAGATCTATCATTATAGATATAGATGAGTCATTTTGGAGCATCCTGAAGGATTTTTGATGTTCTAGACGAAAATCAAATCACACCCAAAACCATCACCTGATCCTTCCCAACCCCCAAAATCGATCAAGACTTCAAAATAGATACTTGACATGTACCAGAAAAAGATACTCCTAATCAAGATCTATCATTATAGATATAGATGAGTCATTTTGGAGCATCCTGAAGGATTTTTGATGTTCTAGACGAAAATCAAATCACACCCAAAACCATCACCTGATCCTTCCCAACCCCCAAAATCGAGCAAGACTTCAAAATAGATACTTGACATGTACTAGAAAAAGATACTCCTAATCAAGATCTATCATTATAGATATAGATGAGTCATTTTGGAGCATCCTGAAGGATTTTTGATGTTCTAGACGAAAATCAAATCACACCCAAAACCATCACCTGATTCTTCCCAACCCCCAAAATCGATCAAGACTTCAAAATAGATACTTGACATGTACTAGAAAAAGATACTCCTAATCAAGATCTATCATTATAGATATAGATGAGTCATTTTGGAGCATCCTGAAGGATTTTTGATGTTCTAGACGAAAATCAAATCACACCCAAAACCATCACCTGATCCTTCCCAACCCCCAAAATCGATCAAGACTTCAAAATAGATACTTGACATGTACTAGAAAAAGATACTCCTAATCAAGATCTATCATTATAGATATAGATGAGTCATTTTGGAGCATCCTGAAGGATTTTTGATGTTCTAGACGAAAATCAAATCACACCCAAAACCATCACCTGATCCTTCCCAACCCCCAAAATCGATCAAGACTTCAAAATAGATACTTGACATGTACTAGAAAAAGATACTCCTAATCAAGATCTATCATTATAGATATAGATGAGTCATTTTGGAGCATCCTGAAGGATTTTTGATGTTCTAGACGAAAATCAAATCACACCCAAAACCATCACCTGATCCTTCCCAACCCCCAAAATCGATCAAGACTTCAAAATAGATACTTGACATGTACTAGAAAAAGATACTCCTAGTCAAGATCTATCATTATAGATATAGATGAGTCATTTTGGAGCATCCTGAAGGATTTTTGATGTTCTAGACGAAAATCAAATCACACCCAAAACCATCACCTGATCCTTCCCAACCCCCAAAATCGATCAAGACTTCAAAATAGATACTTGACATGTACTAGAAAAAGATACTCCTAATCAAGATCTATCATTATAGATATAGATGAGTCATTTTGGAGCATCCTGAAGGATTTTTGATGTTCTAGACGAAAATCAAATCACACCCAAAACCATCACCTGATCCTTCCCAACCCCCAAAATCGATCGAAACATCAAAATCCTGAAGGATTTTTGATGTTCTAGACGAAAATCAAATCACACCCAAAACCATCACCTGATCCTTCCCAACCCCCAAAATCGATCAAGACTTCAAAATAGATACTTGACATGTACTAGAAAAAGATACTCCTAAACAAGATCTATCATTATAGATTTAGATGAGTCATTTTGGAGCATCCTGAAGGATTTTTGATGTTCTAGACGAAAATCAAATCACACCCAAAACCATCACCTGATCCTTCCCAACCCCCAAAATCGATCAAGACTTCAAAATAGATACTTGACATGTACTAGAAAAAGATACTCCTAATCAAGATCTATCATTATAGATATAGATGAGTCATTTTGGAGCATCCTGAAGGATTTTTGATGTTCTAGACGAAAATCAAATCACACCCAAAACCATCACCTGATCCTTCCCAACCCCCAAAATCGATCAAGACTTCAAAATAGATACTTGACATGTACTAGAAAAAGATACTCCTAATCAAGATCTATCATTATAGATATAGATGAGTCATTTTGGAGCATCCTGAAGGATTTTTAATGTTCTAGACGAAAATCAAATCACACCCAAAACCATCACCTGATCCTTCCCAACCCCCAAAATCGATCAAGACTTCAAAATAGATACTTGACATGTACTAGAAAAAGATACTCCTAATCAAGATCTATCATTATAGATATAGATGAGTCATTTTGGAGCATCCTGAAGGATTTTTGATGTTCTAGACGAAAATCAAATCACACCCAAAACCATCACCTGATCCTTCCCAACCCCCAAAATCGATCAAGACTTCAAAATAGATACTTGACATGTGCTAGAAAAAGATACTCCTAATCAAGATCTATCATTATAGATATAGATAAGTCATTTTGGAGCATCCTGAAGGATTTTTGATGTTCTAGACGAAAATCAAATCACACCCAAAACCATCACCTGATCCTTCCCAACCCCCAAAATCGATCAAGACTTCAAAATAGATACTTGACATGTACTAGAAAAAGATACTCCTAATCAAGATCTATCATTATAGATATAGATGAGTCATTTTGGAGCATCCTGAAGGATTTTTGATGTTCTAGACGAAAATCAAATCACACCCAAAACCATCACCTGATCCTTCCCAACCCCCAAAATCGATCAAGACTTCAAAATAGATACTTGACATGTACTAGAAAAAGATACTCCTAATCAAGATCTATCATTATAGATATAGATGAGTCATTTTGGAGCATCCTGAAGGATTTTTGATGTTCTAGACGAAAATCAAATCACACCCAAAACCATCACCTGATCCTTCCCAACCCCCAAAATCGATCAAGACTTCAAAATAGATACTTGACATGTACTAGAAAAAGATACTCCTAATCAAGATCTATCATTATAGATATAGATGAGTCATTTTGGAGCATCCTGAAGGATATTTGATGTTCTAGACGAAAATCAAATCACACCCAAAACCATCACCTGATCCTTCCCAACCACCAAAATCGATCAAGACTTCAAAATAGATACTTGACATGTACTAGAAAAAGATACTCCTAATCAAGATCTATCATTATAGATATAGATGAGTCATTTTGGAGCATCCTGAAGGATTTTTGATGTTTGTATCGAACTGCATGAGATTTACAACCTCAGCAGTCGATGGTTCCAGAAATAAATAGAAGGCAAATAGAACCTATGTAAATTGTAAATAACTTAACGAAGGTGAAGTCTTCGTTCTGTGAACGAAAGCTCTTAAAAAACGTTTCGATAAGTTTTGTTTTTAGTCTTAATATAAGTTGCAAGAAGGACGGTCGCAGGTTTTAATTGAATAAAGATGGACAGTGGTTTTTTATATATTTTTTCCACTCTAAAATTCATTGTGTTTTTACTTTTAATTTCGAAGGTTTTTGTTTTATAAAAGGTAAGCTGGGCTAAGATACACTTGGTCCATGTAGAGCCGGATAAGTACCAGTGCGGGAAGGTATAAATTAAAAAAAAAAAAATCAAAAAAGAAAAAAAAGCAGCGTGTTGTGACAATTTACCAAGGAAGGGGCTGGAAGGAAGTTTTGTACAAAGCTACAAAACGAAGTAAGGAATTTTATTGGTCACTGAATTAATTTAAATATATTTGTATACCAAAATTTACATATATTTCTATACCAAACTTGAAGGCAATTTGGTTTTATTCAAAAAGTACAGTCCACTAGCATTGAGCGTTATATACACTTACAAAATATATTAGAATGATGGAAACGCTATTTTTTCTCCTTCCTTCAGTTTATTCTTAATTGAGCAGCATTGCAAAAACAATGTACGCTTGGAAAGATTTCAGTTTGTTGAAACAACAAACACAAGCTCGAAGGAACCGCTGGCCTGTGTGCCGTGGCTAAGGAGGAAGGAAGATGGCAATAGTCAGAGTGACTACCATCATAAATACATAAGGGATTATGTGCAAGCAGGTATATAAATTCTGAACTGGGATTTTGTTCAGTCTTCTGTTCAGTTGGTGTTTATTAATCAGTGCGCGCAGTCGTGTCATCGTTTTAAATTATATCGCAACTATTCTCAACAAAAAAAAATAAAAATTATCAACATTTACCTACGTTAAATAGCAAAAAAGAAGGTATTTATGGTTATAAACATTTTTCTTTTGTGCCGTGCTGTGCTGTGTGGTTATTTCCTTTTTTCTTTTGCATCAAATTGTGTTGTGCATCAAATTGTGTATCTGCTTGTGCGGCGGGTTGTATTTATTTTTTCTTAGTTTCTTCTCTTCTCCTTCGCCAGACGCCAAGTAGATTGTGTAGAGTGTGTATATGGTTAGGTAGGCTAGCGCTGTGTGTGCGCTTGTGCGAGGGGATGAAAAACACGTGTACATAACACAGTGATGAGCGTAGTATATACCTAGTGTATATTTTGGAGGGAAAAGCAGGCACTCAGCTGCAGACGTGTGGCTGAGTGGAAATGAGGAGAAGGTATATAAAGCCGGTGGAACTCAAAGTACAGTAGTACGAGTTGCCATTATTAAGAGCAGGAAATAATACGAGAGAAGGGGTTGAATAAATTAAAATTTTATTTTGAACCAATTATAGCCGGTGAGATTGGAGGTTAATAAAAAAGATAAAATAAAAGTTAGGACTTCTAATAAAAACGCACAACTTTCAAAATAAGAAAACACAAAATAAATACAGACGAATCTGTATGAACAATTTTTTTTGGTTTATTTAGGTAGGGGTAATCTTCAATGCAGTTGACATTTCATTGTAGGGCAATCACGGGAATTCGCATACTGGGAAGCACACTCTTTTTCTTCAGTACCTACTGCGGAGTACTTTCGTGATTGCCAATTCTTTTTTATTAGGGGTAACGAAATGAGGGAAGTGAGCAACAGCACAGACAGTAGCACGACACATAGGGTATCTCAGACGAATTGCATAATGGGAAATATATTTTTATTTATTTCTTTTTTTAAGTACCTACTGCAATCGGACTGAGATAATATCATTCATGTACAATGTTATATACTTTTCATTCTTCTCTTTTTCTTTTAAAATAATAGATAAAAACATAATGGAAGGAGCAAACCATGAATACTTATTCGAGAAGGGCCGGCACACGGTCAGCAGGATGCTCTCCTATACGAAGATGGAGGGGTTCCAGGAGTCGTCACAGGGGGAGCTCGAGGTGAGACTCGAGGCGCTTAAAAACGCGTGGCGGCAGATGCAGGAGAGTGAAGGAATACTCGCTCAAAAAAATGATCTTCTGGTGAGCTTGGAGATTGAGCGAAAGAGCGTGGAATCTGAGGTGGAATTCTTCCAAGCATCCACTAATTTGAGGAGCAGGATTGGCAAGCTAATCGCAGCCAAAGCAGGAGCAGGAGATGCACCCCCTATCGCTGTGCAGGTAAACATGCCGTTTGCCCAGCACGACGTAAAGAATACGTGGGGCGAATTTGACGGCAGCTATACGAAATGGCAGGGCTTCCGCGATCGGTTTGTCGCTGCTGTGCATGACAACGACAAGATCGCGCCGGCATACAAATTCTCGTACCTGAAGGCATCATTAACTGGCAGAGCGAATGCGCTCGGAGAATGGCAGCTCTCCGACCAAAATTATTATGAGGCATGGAAGCGGATGGAGGAAGTATATAACAAAAAGTATGCTACGTGCAGGGAACTTTTAAGGCATTTCTTTAGGCTGCCCATGCTTGAAGGTACTCCAAAGGCAGCGGAGCTTCAGAGAATGTCAAACACTTGCCACGAAACTATGAGGCAGCTGGCAGCGCAGGGTGTCCCAACAGACAATTGGGACATGATTATTGTCCAAGTGCTTCATGAGAAGCTGGATCAGGAGACAGCTTGCAAGTGGGAAGAGTCGCGCACAACCGAGTTGCCGACTGCGAAGGAGTTTTGCCTGTTCCTGGACAAGCGAGCTGAAGCACTAGGAAGTGCAATGGACAATAGGAGGAAGGAGACTATTCAGCAGGTGCCAAGAATGGATTCTAGTCGAAGGGGTAACATGGTTGCACCAAGCAGGAAGCAGGCGGAGGTAAAAAAACGCCCGTGCCATCTATGCAGGTCGATGGAACATCCATTGTGGTGCTGTCCAGAATTCAACGCCCTAAGTCTAAGGGCCAGGCAGGACTTTGTCCTCGAAAAGCAATTATGTCCAAACTGCTTAAAGACGGGACACGTTGTGCGTGATTGCTATCAGGGGCCCTGTCTGAAATGTCCGAATAGGCCATCACATAACAGCGTGTTGTGCCCAATGAAGGTGATTGGGAAGGTCGAGGCCACGGTCTTGAACATACAAGATGGCAGGAAACGGAAGAACGGACCACAAGTAGACTCGAAGAAGAAGTCGGATTGACTAACTCCATGGCCGGCGAAACGGCCGCGCTCGGAGGACAAAAAGCAGGAAGCAGGGCGGACGGAAAATGTTGCATAATCAGACGAGGTCGATTCCTGGAACGATTTTAAAAGAAACAATTTAAATAAATGTGAAGTCAAAGCTTATTCTAATTCCTTTAATTGTAGTTTAGAGGGAAGATTTTCTCTGATGCCAACGGCTCAGGTGAGGGTCGAACTAGATGGCAGAAAATATGGTCCTATACGTGCACTTATAGACACAGGTGCACAGCCCAATCTAATAAGCCATCAGTTACAAAATAGGTTATCATTGAGCAAAACAGCAGTTACACGCAGGTTGATTGGAGTGGAAGGGGAACCCTTTCACATTAAATACAAAACTACGCTCAAGGTAAGCCCATGGTTTAACTCGCAGGACACAATAGAGCAAGAATTTTATATACTACCGCAGAATAGTAAATGGCAACCAGTTGTGCCTACACACGATTTGGAAATGCCAAAGATGGATATTGTAGGGCGGCCGTTGGCTGACCCTGAGTTTTGGAAGGCTGGTCCCGTGGACCTGTTGCTAGGTTGCAGGTTTGCGGCAGCATCTTTTCTGTCCATTTTAGACAGACAGGCAAGTAGATTATTGTGCATTGAAACGCTGTTTGGGAAGGTTGTCTTAGGAGAATTTGAAGGGAAAGCAATAGTCAATACAGAGCAGGGGTTGAATATTATAGCAATAGATAATAACCAACTGCATGAATCCCTCAAACGATTATGGCAGTTGGATGACATTGAATCGTTATCAAACAGATCACAGGAGCAAGAACAGGTAGAACAGAATTTCATCAATACGTATTCACGTGATGATTCTGGTAGAGTTATTGCCACAATTCCTTTAAAGGAATCAGCAGGGGAGATTGGTAGTTCAGAACTTATGGCAAAACGAAGGTTTTTAGCTTTGGAAAGGAAATTACAGAATGATTTAGGAACAAAACAAAAATATGTTGATTTCATGAGGGAATATGAAAGGATGGGTCACATGACACCAGTGACTGGTGCGACTCACAGCAGAATAATATACCACATACCGCACCACTGTGTTGCGAAGAAGTTCAGAGTCGTATTCGACGCTAGCTGCAGGACAATGAAGGGAATTTCGCTTAACGAAGTGCAAATGTTAGGTGAAAAGTTACAAAAGGATCTACATGAGATTCTGATGCGCTTCAGAAGGCATCGAGTAGCAATAAGTGCAGACATAAAGATGATGTTCCGCATGGTGAAGATTGCAAGAGAACAATGGGACTTGCAAAGAATTTTTTGGAGGGAAAATCCCAATGACAGGTTGAAGGAATATTGGCTCACTGTAGTCACCTATGGCATGACGTCTTCGGCACATAATGCTGTTCGAGCATTGATACAATGTGCGAAGGATGCAGAACATGAATTTCCCGATGCAGCTAGAGCTATAATTGAGGATTTCTATATGGATGACTGCACTACAGGTGCTGATTCTGAACAGAAAGCGATCGAGTTATCGAAAGACATCGATCAAGTATTGAAGGGTGCAGGGTTTGAGCTCAGGAAATGGAAATCGAATTCCAAAGCGTTAGTAAGGAATATGAATTATGAAGAACAGGAATCAATTTTGTTTGAAGATGATGAGAAATCTTCAATATTAGGCATTAAATGGCTATTAGAAAAGGATCAGTTCACATTTGTGGTGAAATCACCAGTGACTGAGCAGGCAATGACAAAAAGAAAGATAGTAAGTTGCGTGGCTCAGCTTTATGATCCTAATGGATTTATAGCACCCGTAACGATAGTAGGAAAAATTCTTATTCAAGATATATGGCGACTAAACGTCGACTGGGATGAGAGATTACCGAAGGAAATAGAAAAAAGATAGGAAGATGTATGGAAGGAAATAAGGTTCTTAGAAAAGGTTAAGATTGATAGATGGATAGGAACAGCGGAAGGTATAAGGAAGGAAATACATGGTTTTTCAGATGCATCGGAAAGAGCATACGGAGCAGTGATTTACGTAAGGACGATAGGTCCGAACGGAAAAATTTCAACTAGTCTTTTGACAGCAAAAACGCGTGTTGCACCTCTTAAGACAATAACCATTCCAAGATTGGAGCTAGCAGCGGCCGAGCTTCTAGGACGGTTAGTAGTAGAGGTTATGAAATCAATGGAGTGGAAAGATGCGGAGTACAATCTCTGGACGGATTCGCTGGTCACATTACATTGGATTAATAAATTGCCATGCAATTTAAAAACATTTGTGGCAAATCGGGTTGCATCCATACAGACTAATACGGAAGTCAAAAGGTGGAGGCATGTTGGTACGAAGGAGAATCCAGCAGATCTTTTGAGCAGGGGCGTTCGACCACATTTGTTGATCGACAACAATTTGTGGCTGCATGGTCCAGAGTGGCTTTCAAAGCAGCGATCATCCTGGTCATCTGAAAAGTTTGTGCCAAATGTTTCAGATGGGGGGAGGGATGAAATAAAGGTACATATGATAATGAGGTTTACAGAACCATTATCTATACACGTGAAAGGGTCAGGACAAGGGATTCCAATAATTGAGTATGCATCCTCTTTGGAAAAGGCACTTAATATAATAAGTTTTACATTCCGATTTATCCATGCTACTAGAGCAAAGATAGAGAAGCGGAAGCAGGATGAAGGAAAGCCGAGATATTCTCGACGGCAAATAGGAAAGAAGGTAGACAGGAAAGATTGCGCAGGAGCAGTGTATCAACCATCTTCTGAGGAGAAGATTGGAGCAATTGATTATCTGCTAAAGAAGGAACAGGAAAAATATTATGGGAAGGAAATTGCTTGCATAGGAAAAGACAAATGTCTTTCTGAAAAAAGCAGGATTCAGTCGTTAAAACCGATTTTGGATGGAAAAAAGATCTTAAGGGTCGGAGGGAGGTTGGAAAGAGCAGAGATGGAATATGAAAGAAGGCATCCTGCTATCGTACCGTGTGGTTCGCGGTTAGCTTGGTTGATTATGGATAGTGCTCATAGAGCAACAAAACATGGTGGGGTGCAAGTTATGATGCAATACTTACGCCAGAGATTCTGGATACCGAAGGTTAGGAGTGAGCTAAGGAACTTCTTGCACAAGTGTGTGGTTTGTGTGAGATACAACCACCGCTTTGAAATGCAATTGATGTCTGACTTACCCTCAGAGAGGGTAACTGCAGGAAAGGCTTTTTTACACACAGGGGTAGATTATGCAGGACCTTTCGACATAAAAATGATAAATAGGACAGGAGCGCAAATTATAAAGCAGAAATGTTGGGTTTCTGTCTTTGTCTGTCTCAAAACTAGGGCAGTGCATATTGATTTGGTCTCGGACCTTACATCGTATGCTTTTATTGCATGTTACGAAAGGTTCATTGCGCGCAGGGGAAGGTGTCAAAGATTATATAGTGACAATGGCACAGCCTTTGTTGGTGCAGCGAAGGAATTACGGAAGGCTAAAGAGCGTTGGCTCGTGAAGGAAACTTTTGAACATTTATATTTTAAAGGTACAGAATGAAAATTTATGACACCTGCGGCGCCACACCAAGGTGGCATCTATGAAGCTGCGGTGAAGTCAATGAAATATCATTTGACAAGGATCGTAGGCATGAAGGTACTAGCATATGAACAATTTCTAACTCTACTTACAGGCATAGAAGCAATTTTGAATTCAAGGCCGCTACATCCGTTGAGTGACGACCCGAACGACTTGCAGGCGTTAACGCCGGGACACTTTGTGGTAGGGGAACCACTTGTGCTACCATTGCCATTTGCGACCAATGAATTACCAGACACGAAGGGGCTAAGGCTGTGGAGAGAGCGGAAGACGATGCTCGAACATTTTTGGGCTAGGTGGAAAGAAGAATATCTTTCAACTCTATATGAAAGGAAGAAATGGCGCAGGGAGAAATATGGTCTCAGGATAGGACAGCTATGCATCATAAAGAGCATGATGCAGCATGGGCAATGGGTCGGATTTCACAACTTATTCCAAGCAGGGATGGCTTGGTGCGAAGCGTTGTTATTCAAACAGCGACCAATCAACTGACAAGGCCGGTGCAAAAGATTTGCATGATTCCGATGGAGGAAGAATAATGATTACAACAATTTATTATATTTATATGTATATCTGATATTATGCAAGGTAGGGTATTCACATAGAATAAAAAGAGAAAGAGTAGGAAAACCGTAGGTTTTCGCCGGGACTGTATCGAACTGCATGAGATTTTCAACCTCAGCAGTCGATGGTTCCAGAAATAAATAGAAGGCAAATAGAACCTATGTAAATTGTAAATAACTTAACGAAGGTGAAGTCTTCGTTCTGTGAACGAAAGCTCTTAAAAAACGTTTCGATAAGTTTTGTTTTTAGTCTTAATATAAGTTGCAAGAAGGACGGTCGCAGGTTTTAATTGAATAAAGATCGACAGTGGTTTTTATATATTTTTCCACTCTAAAATTCATTGTGTTTTTACTTTTAATTTCGAAGGTTTTTGTTTTATAAAAGGTAAGCTGGGCTACGATACAATGTTCTAGACGAAAATCAAATCACACCCAAAACCATCACCTGATCCTTCCCAACCCCCAAAATCGATCAAGACTTCAAAATAGATACTTGACATGTACTAGAAAAAGATACTCCTAATCAAGATCTATCATTATAGATATAGATGAGTCATTTTGGAGCATCCTGAAGAATTTTTGATGTTCTAGACGAAAATCAAATCACACCCAAAACCATCACCTGATCCTTCCCAACCCCCAAAATCGATCAAGACTTTAAAATAGATACTTGACATGTACTAGAAAAAGATACTCCTAATCAAGATCTATCATTATAGATATAGATGAGTCATTTTGGAGCATCCTGAAGGATTTTTGATGTTCTAGACGAAAATCAAATCACACCCAAAACCATCACCTGATCCTTCCCAACCCCCAAAATCGATCAAGACTTCAAAATAGATACTTGCCATGTACTAGAAAAAGATACTCCTAATCAAGATCTATCATTATAGATATAGATGAGTCATTTTGGAGCATCCTGAAGGATTTTTGATGTTCTAGACGAAAATCAAATCACACCCAAAACCATCACCTGATCCTTCCCAACCCCCAAAATCGATCAAGACTTCAAAATAGATACTTGACATGTACTAGAAAAAGATACTCCTAATCAAGATCTATCATTATAGATATAGATGAGTCATTTTGGAGCATCCTGAAGGATTTTTGATGTTCTAGACGAAAATCAAATCACACCCAAAACCATCACCTGATCCTTCCCAACCCCCAAAATCGATCAAGACTTCAAAATAGATACTTGACATGTACTAGAAAAAGATACTCTTAATCAAGATCTATCATTATAGATATAGATGAGTCATTTTGGAGCATCCTGAAGGATTTTTGATGTTCTAGACGAAAATCAAATCACACCCAAAACCATCACCTGATCCTTCCCAACCCCCAAAATCGATCAAGACTTCAAAATAGATACTTGACATGTACTAGAAAAAGATACTCCTAATCAAGATCTATCATTATAGATATAGATGAGTCATTTTGGAGCATCCTGAAGGATTTTTGATGTTCTAGACGAAAATCAAATCACACCCAAAACCATCACCTGATCCTTCCCAACCCCCAAAATCGATCAAGACTTCAAAATAGATACTTGACATGTACTAGAAAAAGATACTCCTAATCAAGATCTATCATTATAGATATAGATGAGTCATTTTGGAGTATATTGAAGGATTTTTGATGTTCTAGACGAAAATCAAATCACACCCAAAACCATCACCTGATCCTTTCCAACCCCCAAAATCGATCAAGACTTCAAAATAGATACTTGACATGTACTAGAAAAAGATACTCCTAATCAAGATCTATCATTATAGATATAGATGAGTCATTTTGGAGCATCCTGAAGGATTTTTGATGTTCTAGACGAAAATCAAATCACACCCAAAACCATCACCTGATCCTTCCCAACCCCCAAAATCGATCAAGACTTCAAAATAGATACTTGACATGTACTAGAAAAAGATACTCCTAATCAAGATCTATCATTATAGATATAGATGAGTCATTTTGGAGCATCCTGAAGGATTTTTGATGTTCTAGACGAAAATCAAATCACACCCAAAACCATCACCTGATCCTTCCCAACCCCCAAAATCGATCAAGACTTCAAAATAGATACTTGACATGTACTAGAAAAAGATACTCCTAATCAAGATCTATCATTATAGATATAGATGAGTCATTTTGGAGCATCCTGAAGGATTTTTGATGTTCTAGACGAAAATCAAATCACACCCAAAACCATCACCTGATCCTTCCCAACCCCCAAAATCGATCAAGACTTCAAAATAGATACTTGACATGTACTAGAAAAAGATACTCCTAATCAAGATCTATCATTATAGATATAGATGAGTCATTTTGGAGCATCCTGAAGGATTTTTGATGTTCTAGACGAAAATCAAATCACACCCAAAACCATCACCTGATCCTTCCCAACCCCCAAAATCGATCAAGACTTCAAAATAGATACTTGACATGTACTAGAAAAAGATACTCCTAATCAAGATCTATCATTATAGATATAGATGAGTCATTTTGGAGCATCCTGAAGGATTTTTGATGTTCTAGACGAAAATCAAATCACACCCAAAACCATCACCTGATCCTTCCCAACCCCCAAAATCGATCAAGACTTCAAAATAGATACTTGACATGTACTAGAAAAAGATACTCCTAATCAAGATCTATCATTATAGATATAGATGAGTCATTTTGGAGCATCCTGAAGGATTTTTGATGTTCTAGACGAAAATCAAATCACACCCAAAACCATCACCTGATCCTTCCCAACCCCCAAAATCGATCAAGACTTCAAAATAGATACTTGACATGTACTAGAAAAAGATACTCCTAATCAAGATCTATCATTATAGATATAGATGAGTCATTTTGGAGCATCCTGAAGGATTTTTGATGTTCTAGACGAAAATCAAATCACACCCAAAACCATCACCTGATCCTTCCCAACCCCCAAAATCGATCAAGACTTCAAAATAGATACTTGACATGTACTAAAAAAAGATACTCCTAATCAAGATCTATCATAATAGATATAGATGAGTCATTTTGGAGCATCCTGAAGGATTTTTGATGTTCTAGACGAAAATCAAATCACACCCAAAACCATCACCTTATCCTTCCCAACCCCCAAAATCGATCAAGACTTCAAAATAGATACTTGACATGTACTAGAAAAAGATACTCCTAATCAAGATCTATCATTATAGATATAGATGAGTCATTTTGGAGCATCCTGAAGGATTTTTGATGTTCTAGACGAAAATCAAATCACACCCAAAACCATCACCTGATCCTTCCCAACCCCCAAAATCGATCGAAACATCAAAATCCTGAAGGATTTTTGATGTTCTAGACGAAAATAAAATCACACCCAAAACCATCACTTGATCCTTCCCAACCCCCAAAATCGATCAAGACTTCAAAATAGATACTTGAACTGTACTAGAAAAAGATACTCCTAATCAAGATCTATCATTATAGATATAGATGAGTCATTTTGGAGCATCCTGAAGGATTTTTGATGTTCTAGACGAAAATCAAATCACACCCAAAACCATCACCTGATCCTTCCCAACCCCCAAAATCGATCAAGACTTCAAAATAGATACTTGACATGTACTAGAAAAAGATACTCCTAATCAAGATCTATCATTATAGATATAGATGAGTCATTTTGGAGCATCCTGAAGGATTTTTGATGTTCTAGACGAAAATCAAATCACACCCAAAACCATCACCTGATCCTTCCCAACCCCCAAAATCGATCAAGACTTCAAAATAGATACTTGACATGTACTAGAAAAAGATACTCCTAATCAAGATCTATCATTATAGATATAGATGAGTCATTTTGGAGCATCCTGAAGGATTTTTGATGTTCTAGACGAAAATCAAATCACACCCAAAACCATCACCTGATCCTTTCCAACCCCCAAAATCGATCAAGACTTCAAAATAGATACTTGACATGTACTAGAAAAAGATACTCCTAATCAAGATCTATCATTATAGATATAGATGAGTCATTTTGGAGCATCCTGAAGGATTTTTGATGTTCTAGACGAAAATCAAATCACACCCAAAACCATCACCTGATCCTTCCCAACCCCCAAAATCTATCAAGACTTCAAAATAGATACTTGACATGTACTAGAAAAAGATACTCTTAATCAAGATCTATCATTATAGATATAGATGAGTCATTTTGGAGCATCCTGAAGGATTTTTGATGTTCTAGACGAAAATCAAATCACACCCAAAACCATCACCTGATCCTTCCCAACCCCCAAAATCCATCAAGACTTCAAAATAGATACTTGACATGTACTAGAAAAAGATACTCCTAATCAAGATCTATCATTATAGATATAGATGAGTCATTTTGGAGCATCCTGAAGGATTTTTGATGTTCTAGACGAAAATCAAATCACACCCAAAACCATCACCTGATCCTTCCCAACCCCCAAAATCGATCAAGACTTCAAAATAGATACTTGACATGTACTAGAAAAAGATACTCCTAATCAAGATCTATCATTATAGATATAGATGAGTCATTTTGGAGCATCCTGAAGGATTTTTGATGTTCTAGACGAAAATCAAATCACACCCAAAACCATCACCTGATCCTTCCCAACCCCCAAAATCGATCAAGACTTCAAAATAGATACTTGACATGTACTAGAAAAAGATACTCCTAATCAAGATCTATCATTATAGATATAGATGAGTCATTTTGGAGCATCCTGAAGGATTTTTGATGTTCTAGACGAAAATCAAATCACACCCAAAACCATCACCTGATCCTTCCCAAACCCCAAAATCGATCAAGACTTCAAAATAGATACTTGACATGTACTAGAAAAAGATACTCCTAATCAAGATCTATCATTATAGATATAGATGAGTCATTTTGGAGCATCCTGAAGGATTTTTGATGTTCTAGACGAAAATCAAATCACACCCAAAACCATCACCTGATCCTTCCCAACCCCCAAAATCGATCAAGACTTCAAAATAGACACTTGACATGTACTAGAAAAAGATACTCCTAATCAAGATCTATCATTATAGATATAGATGAGTCATTTTGGAGCATCCTGAAGGATTTTTGATGTTCTAGACGAAAATCAAATCACACCCAAAACCATCACCTGATCCTTCCCAACCCCCAAAATCGATCAAGACTTCAAAATAGATACTTGACATGTACTAGAAAAAGATACTCCTAATCAAGATCTATCATTATAGATATAGATGAGTCATTTTAGAGCATCCTAAAGGATTTTTGATGTTCTAGACGAAAATCAAATCACACCCAAAACCATCACCTGATCCTTCCCAACCCCCAAAATCGATCAAGACTTCAAAATAGATACTTGACATGTACTAGAAAAAGATACTCCTAATCAAGATCTATCATTATAGATATAGATGAGTCATTTTGGAGCATCCTGAAGGATTTTTGATGTTCTAGACGAAAATCAAATCACACCCAAAACCATCACCTGATCCTTCCCAACCCCCAAAATCGATCAAGACTTCAAAATAGATACTTGACATGTACTAGAAAAAGATACTCCTAATCAAGATCTATCATTATAGATATAGATGAGTCATTTTGGAGCATCCTGAAGGATTTTTGATGTTCTAGACGAAAATCAAATCACACCCAAAACCATCACCTGATCCTTCCCAACCCCCAAAATCGATCAAGACTTCAAAATAGATACTTGACATGTACTAGAAAAAGATACTCCTAATCAAGATCTATCATTTTAGATATAGATGAGTCATTTTGGAGCATCCTGAAGGATTTTTGATGTTCTAGACGAAAATCAAATCACACCCAAAACCATCACCTGATCCTTCCCAACCCCCAAAATCGATTAAGACTTCAAAATAGATACTTGACATGTACTAGAAAAAGATACTCCTAATCAAGATCTATCATTATAGATATAGATGAGTCATTTTGGAGCATCCTGAAGGATTTTTGATGTTCTAGACGAAAATCAAATCACACCCAAAACCATCACCTGATCCTTCCCAACCCCCAAAATCGATCAAGACTTCAAAATAGATACTTGACATGTACTAGAAAAAGATACTCCTAATCAAGATCTATCATTATAGATATAGATGAGTCATTTTGGAGCATCCTGAAGGATTTTTGATGTTCTAGACGAAAATCAAATCACACCCAAAACCATCACCTGATCCTTCCCAACCCCCAAAATCGATCAAGACTTCAAAATAGATACTTGACATGTACTAGAAAAAGATACTCCTAATCAAGATCTATCATTATAGATATAGATGAGTCATTTTGGAGCATCCTGAAGGATTTTTGATGTTCTAGACGAAAATCAAATCACACCCAAAACCATCACCTGATCCTTCCCAACCCCCAAAATCGATCAAGACTTCAAAATAGATACTTGACATGTACTAGAAAAAGATACTCCTAATCAAGATCTATCATTATAGATATAGATGAGTCATTTTAGAGCATCCTAAAGGATTTTTGATGTTCTAGACGAAAATCAAATCACACCCAAAACCATCACCTGATCCTTCCCAACCCCCAAAATCGATCAAGACTTCAAAATAGATACTTGACATGTACTAGAAAAAGATACTCCTAATCAAGATCTATCATTATATATATAGATGAGTCATTTTGGAGCATCCTGAAGGATTTTTGATGTTCTAGACGAAAATCAAATCACACCCAAAACCATCACCTGATCCTTCCCAACCCCCAAAATCGATCAAGACTTCAAAATAGATACTTGACATGTACTAGAAAAAGATACTCCTAATCAAGATCTATCATTATAGATATAGATGAGTCATTTTGGAGCATCCTGAAGGATTTTTGATGTTCTAGACGAAAATCAAATCACACCCAAAACCATCACCTGATCCTTCCCAACCCCCAAAATCGATCAAGACTTCAAAATAGATACTTGACATGTACTAGAAAAAGATACTCCTAATCAAGATCTATCATTTTAGATATAGATGAGTCATTTTGGAGCATCCTGAAGGATTTTTGATGCTCTAGACGAAAATCAAATCACACCCAAAACCATCACCTGATCCTTCCCAACCCCCAAAATCGATTAAGACTTCAAAATAGATACTTGACATGTACTAGAAAAAGATACTCCTAATCAAGATCTATCATTATAGATAAAGATGAGTCATTTTGGAGCATCCTGAAGGATTTTTGATGTTCTAGACGAAAATCAAATCACACCCAAAACCATCACCTGATCCTTCCCAACCCCCAAAATCGATCAAGACTTCAAAATAGATACTTGACATGTACTAGAAAAAGATACTCCTAATCAAGATCTATCATTATAGATATAGATGAGTCATTTTGGAGCATCCTGAAGGATTTTTGATGTTCTAGACGAAAATCAAATCACACCCAAAACCATCACCTGATCCTTCCCAACCCCCAAAATCGATCAAGACTTCAAAATAGATACTTGACATGTACTAGAAAAAGATACTCCTAATCAAGATCTATCATTATAGATATAGATGAGTCATTTTGGAGCATCCTGAAGGATTTTTGATGTTCTAGACGAAAATCAAATCACACCCAAAACCATCACCTGATCCTTCCCAACCCCCAAAATCGATCAAGACTTCAAAATAGATACTTGACATGTACTAGAAAAAGATACTCCTAATCAAGATCTATCATTATAGATATAGATGAGTCATTTTGGAGCATCCTGAAGGATTTTTGATGTTCTAGACGAAAATCAAATCACACCCAAAACCATCACCTGATCCTTCCCAACCCCCAAAATCGATCAAGACTTCAAAATAGATACTTGACATGTACTAGAAAAAGATACTCCTAATCAAGATCTATCATTATAGATATAGATGAGTCATTTTGGAGCATCCTGAAGGATTTTTGATGTTCTAGACGAAAATCAAATCACACCCAAAACCATCACCTGATCCTTCCGAACCCCCAAAATCGATCAAGACTTCAAAATAGATACTTGACATGTACTAGAAAAAGATACTCCTAATCAAGATCTATCATTTTAGATATAGATGAGTCATTTTGGAGCATCCTGAAGGATTTTTGATGTTCTAGACGAAAATCAAATCACACCCAAAACCATCACCTGATCCTTCCCAACCCCCAAAATCGATTAAGACTTCAAAATAGATACTTGACATGTACTAGAAAAAGATACTCCTAATCAAGATCTATCATTATAGATATAGATGAGTCATTTTGGAGCATCCTGAAGGATTTTTGATGTTCTAGACGAAAATCAAATCACACCCAAAACCATCACCTGATCCTTCCCAACCCCCAAAATCGATCAAGACTTCAAAATAGATACTTGACATGTACTAGAAAAAGATACTCCTAATCAAGATCTATCATTATAGATATAGATGAGTCATTTTGGAGCATCCTGAAGGATTTTTGATGTTCTAGACGAAAATCAAATCACACCCAAAACCATCACCTGATCCATCCCAACCCCCAAAATCGATCAAGACTTCAAAATAGATACTTGACATGTACTAGAAAAAGATACTCCTAATCAAGATCTATCATTATAGATATAGATGAGTCATTTTGGAGCATCCTGAAGGATTTTTGATGTTCTAGACGAAAATCAAATCACACCCAAAACCATCACCTGATCCTTCCCAACCCCCAAAATCGATCAAGACTTCAAAATAGATACTTGACATGTACTAGAAAAAGATACTCCTAATCAAGATCTATCATTATAGATATAGATGAGTCATTTTGGAGCATCCTGAAGGATTTTTGATGTTCTAGACGAAAATCAAATCACACCCAAAACCATCACCTGATCCTTCCCAACCCCCAAAATCGATCAAGACTTCAAAATAGATACTTGACATGTGCTAGAAAAAGATACTCCTAATCAAGATCTATCATTATAGATATAGATGAGTCATTTTGGAGCATCCTGAAGGATTTTTGATGTTCTAGACGAAAATCAAATCACACCCAAAACCATCACCTGATCCTTCCCAACCCCCAAAATCGATCAAGACTTCAAAATAGATACTTGACATGTAGTAGAAAAAGATACTCCTAATCAAGATCTATCATTATAGATATAGATGAGTCATTTTGGAGCATCCTGAAGGATTTTTGATGTTCTAGACGAAAATCAAATCACACCCAAAACCATCACCTGATCCTTCCCAACCCCCAAAATCGATCAAGACTTCAAAATAGATACTTGACATGTACTAGAAAAAGATACTCCTAATCAAGATCTATCATTATAGATATAGATGAGTCATTTTGGAGCATCCTGAAGGATTTTTGATGTTCTAGACGAAAATCAAATCACACCCAAAACCATCACCTGATCCTTCCCAACCCCCAAAATCGATCAAGACTTCAAAATAGATACTTGACATGTACTAGAAAAAGATACTCCTAATCAAGATCTATCATTATAGATATAGATGAGTCATTTTGGAGCATCCTGAAGGATTTTTGATGTTCTAGACGAAAATCAAATCACACCCAAAACCATCACCTGATCCTTCCCAACCCCCAAAATCGATCAAGACTTCAAAATAGATACTTGACATGTACAAGAAAAAGATACTCCTAATCAAGATCTATCATTATAGATATAGATGAGTCATTTTGGAGCATCCTGAAGGATTTTTGATGTTCTAGACGAAAATCAAATCACACCCAAAACCATCACCTGATCCTTCCCAACCCCCAAAATCGATCAAGACTTCAAAATAGATACTTGACATGTACTAGAAAAAGATACTCCTAATCAAGATCTATCATTATAGATATAGATGAGTCATTTTGGAGCATCCTGAAGGATTTTTGATGTTCTAGACGAAAATCAAATCATACCCAAAACCATCACCTGATCCTTCCCAACCCCCAAAATCGATCAAGACTTCAAAATAGATACTTGACATGTACTAGAAAAAGATACTCCTAATCAAGATCTATCATTATAGATATAGATGAGTCATTTTGGAGCATCCTGAAGGATTTTTGATGTTCTAGACGAAAATCAAATCACACCCAAAACCATCACCTGATCCTTCCCAACCCCCAAAATCGATCAAGACTTCAAAATAGATACTTGACATGTACTAGAAAAAGATACTCCTAATCAAGATCTATCATTATAGATATAGATGAGTCATTTTGGAGCATCCTGAAGGATTTTTGATGTTCTAGACGAAAATCAAATCACACCCAAAACCATCACCTGATCCTTCCCAACCCCCAAAATCGATCAAGACTTTAAAATAGATACTTGACATGTACTAGAAAAAGATACTCCTAATCAAGATCTATCATTATAGATATAGATGAGTTATTTTGGAGCATCCTGAAGGATTTTTGATGTTCTAGACGAAAATCAAATCACACCCAAAACCATCACCTGATCCTTCCCAACCCCCAAAATCGATCAAGACTTCAAAATAGATACTTGACATGTACTAGAAAAAGATACTCCTAATCAAGATCTATCATTATAGATATAGATGAGTCATTTTGGAGCATCCTGAAGGATTTTTGATGTTCTAGACGAAAATCAAATCACACCCAAAACCATCACCTGATCCTTCCCAACCCCCAAAATCGATCAAGACTTCAAAATAGATACTTGACATGTACTAGAAAAAGATACTCCTAATCAAGATCTATCATTATAGATATAGATGAGTCATTTTGGAGCATCCTGAAGGATTTTTGATGTTCTAGACGAAAATCAAATCACACCCAAAACCATCACCTGATCCTTCCCAACCCCCAAAATCGATCAAGACTTCAAAATAGATACTTGACATGTACTAGAAAAAGATACTCCTAATCAAGATCTATCATTATAGATATAGATGAGTCATTTTGGAGCATCCTGAAGGATTTTTGAAGTTCTAGACGAAAATCAAATCACACCCAAAACCATCACCTGATCCTTCCCAACCCCCAAAATCGATCAAGACTTCAAAATAGATACTTGACATGTACTAGAAAAAGATACTCCTAATCAAGATCTATCATTATAGATATAGATGGGTCATTTTGGAGCATCCTGAAGGATTTTTGATGTTCTAGACGAAAATCAAATCACACCCAAAACCATCACCTGATCCTTCCCAACCCCCAAAATCGATCAAGACTTCAAAATAGATACTTGACATGTACTAGAAAAAGATACTCCTAATCAAGATCTATCATTATAGATATAGATGAGTCATTTTGGAGCATCCTGAAGGATTTTTGATGTTCTAGACGAAAATCAAATCACACCCAAAACCATCACCTGATCCTTCCCAACCCCCAAAATCGATCAAGACTTCAAAATAGATACTTGACATGTACTAGAAAAAGATACTCCTAATCAAGATCTATCATTATAGATATAGATGAGTCATTTTGGAGCATCCTGAAGGATTTTTGATGTTCTAGACGAAAATCAAATCACACCCAAAACCATCACCTGATCCTTCCCAACCCCCAAAATCGATCAAGACTTCAAAATAGATACTTGACATGTACTAGAAAAAGATACTCCTAATCAAGATCTATCATTATAGATATAGATGAGTCATTTTGGAGCATCCTGAAGGATTTTTGATGTTCTAGACGAAAATCAAATCACACCCAAAACCATCACCTGATCCTTCCCAACCCCCAAAATCGATCAAGACTTCAAAATAGATACTTGACATGTACTAGAAAAAGATACTCCTAATCAAGATCTATCATTATAGATATAGATGAGTCATTTTGGAGCATCCTGAAGGATTTTTGATGTTCTAGACGAAAATCAAATCACACCCAAAACCATCACCTGATCCTTCCCAACCCCCAAAATCGATCAAGACTTCAAAATAGATACTTGACATGTACTAGAAAAAGATACTCCTAATCAAGATCTATCATTATAGATATAGATGAGTCATTTTGGAGCATCCTGAAGGATTTTTGATGTTCTAGACGAAAATCAAATCACACCCAAAACCATCACCTGATCCTTCCCAACCCCCAAAATCGATCAAGACTTCAAAATAGATACTTGACATGTACTAGAAAAAGATACTCCTAATCAAGATCTATCATTATAGATATAGATGAGTCATTTTGGAGCATCCTGAAGGATTTTTGATGTTCTAGACGAAAATCAAATCACACCCAAAACCATCACCTGATCCTTCCCAACCCCCAAAATCGATCAAGACTTCAAAATAGATACTTGACATGTACTAGAAAAAGATACTCCTAATCAAGATCTATCATTATAGATATAGATGAGTCATTTTGGAGCATCCTGAAGGATTTTTGATGTTCTAGACGAAAATCAAATCACACCCAAAACCATCACCTGATCCTTCCCAACCCCCAAAATCGATCAGGACTTCAAAATAGATACTTGACATGTACTAGAAAAAGATACTCCTAATCAAGATCTATCATTATAGATATAGATGAGTCATTTTGGAGCATCCTGAAGGATTTTTGATGTTCTAGACGAAAATCAAATCACACCCAAAACCATCACCTGATCCTTCCCAACCCCCAAAATCGATCAAGACTTCAAAATAGATACTTGACATGTACTAGAAAAAGATACTCCTAATCAAGATCTATCATTATAGATATAGATGAGTCATTTTGGAGCATCCTGAAGGATTTTTGATGTTCTAGACGAAAATCAAATCACACCCAAAACCATCACCTGATCCTTCCCAACCCCCAAAATCGATCAAGACTTCAAAATAGATACTTGACATGTACTAGAAAAAGATACTCCTAATCAAGATCTATCATTATAGATATAGATGAGTCATTTTGGAGCATCCTGAAGGATTTTTGATGTTCTAGACGAAAATCAAATCACACCCAAAACCATCACCTGATCCTCCCCAACCCCCAAAATCGATCAAGACTTCAAAATAGATACTTGACATGTACTAGAAAAAGATACTCCTAATCAAGATCTATCACTATAGATATAGATGAGTCATTTTGGAGCATCCTGAAGGATTTTTGATGTTCTAGACGAAAATCAAATCACACCCAAAACCATCACCTGATCCTTCCCAACCCCCAAAATCGATCAAGACTTCAAAATAGATACTTGACATGTACTAGAAAAAGATACTCCTAATCAAGATCTATCATTATAGATATAGATGAGTCATTTTGGAGCATCCTGAAGGATTTTTGATGTTCTAGACGAAAATCAAATCACACCCAAAACCATCACCTGATCCTTCCCAACCCCCAAAATCGATCAAGACTTCAAAATAGATACTTGACATGTACTAGAAAAAGATACTCCTAATCAAGATCTATCATTATAGATATAGATGAGTCATTTTGGAGCATCCTGAAGGATTTTTGATGTTCTAGACGAAAATCAAATCACACCCAAAACCATCACCTGATCCTTCCCAAACCCCAAAATCGATCAAGACTTCAAAATAGATACTTGACATGTACTAGAAAAAGATACTCCTAATCAAGATCTATCATTATAGATATAGATGAGTCATTTTGGAGCATCCTGAAGGATTTTTGATGTTCTAGACGAAAATCAAATCACACCCAAAACCATCACCTGATCCTTCCCAACCCCCAAAATCGATCAAGACTTCAAAATAGATACTTGACATGTACTAAAAAAAGATACTCCTAATCAAGATCTATCATTATAGATATAGATGAGTCATTTTGGAGCATCCTGAAGGATTTTTGATGTTCTAGACGAAAATCAAATCACACCCAAAACCATCACCTGATCCTTCCCAACCCCCAAAATCGATCAAGACTTCAAAATAGATACTTGACATGTACTAGAAAAAGATACTCCTAATCAAGATCTATCATTATAGATATAGATGAGTCATTTTGGAGCATCCTAAGGGATTTTTGATGTTCTAGACGAAAATCAAATCACACCCAAAACCATCACCTGATCCTTCCCAACCCCCAAAATCGATCAAGACTTCAAAATAGATACTTGACATGTACTAGAAAAAGATACTCCTAATCAAGATCTATCATTATAGATATAGATGAGTCATTTTGGAGCATCCTGAAGGATTTTTGATGTTCTAGACGAAAATCAAATCACACCCAAAACCATCACCTGATCCTTCCCAACCCCCAAAATCGATCAAGACTTCAAAATAGATACTTGACATGTACTAGAAAAAGATACTCCTAATCAAGATCTATCATTATAGATATAGATGAGTCATTTTGGAGCATCCTGAAGGATTTTTGATGTTCTAGACGAAAATCAAATCACACCCAAAACCATCACCTGATCCTTCCCAACCCCCAAAATCGATCAAGACTTCAAAAAGATACTTGACATGTACTAGAAAAAGATACTCCTAATCAAGATCTATCATTATAGATATAGATGAGTCATTTTGGAGCATCCTGAAGGATTTTTGATGTTCTAGACGAAAATCAAATCACACCCAAAACCATCACCTGATCCTTCCCAACCCCCAAAATCGATCAAGACTTCAAAATAGATACTTGACATGTACTAGAAAAAGATACTCCTAATCAAGATCTATCATTATAGATATAGATGAGTCATTTTGGAGCATCCTGAAGGATTTTTGATGTTCTAGACGAAAATCAAATCACACCCAAAACCATCACCTGATCCTTCCCAAACCCCAAAATCGATCAAGACTTCAAAATAGATACTTGACATGTACTAGAAAAAGATACTCCTAATCAAGATCTATCATTATAGATATAGATGAGTCATTTTGGAGCATCCTGAAGGATTTTTGATGTTCTAGACGAAAATCAAATCACACCCAAAACCATCACCTGATCCTTCCCAACCCCCAAAATCGATCAAGACTTCAAAATAGATACTTGACATGTACTAGAAAAAGATACTCCTAATCAAGATCTATCATTATAGATATAGATGAGTCATTTTGGAGCATCCTGAAGGATTTTTGATGTTCTAGACGAAAATCAAATCACACCCAAAACCATCACCTGATCCTTCCCAACCCCCAAAATCGATCAAGACTTCAAAATAGATACTTGACATGTACTAGAAAAAGATACTCCTAATCAAGATCTATCATTATAGATATAGATGAGTCATTTTGGAGCATCCTGAAGGATTTTTGATGTTCTAGACGAAAATCAAATCACACCCAAAACCATCACCTGATCCTTCCCAACCCCCAAAATCGATCAAGACTTCAAAATAGATACTTGACATGTACTAGAAAAAGATACTCCTAATCAAGATCTATCATTATAGATATAGATGAGTCATTTTGGAGCATCCTGAAGGATTTTTGATGTTCTAGACGAAAATCAAATCACACCCAAAACCATCACCTGATCCTTCCCAACCCCCAAAATCGATCAAGACTTCAAAATAGATACTTGACATGTACTAGAAAAAGATACTCCTAATCAAGATCTATCATTATAGATATAGATGAGTCATTTTGGAGCATCCTGAAGGATTTTTGATGTTCTAGACGAAAATCAAATCACACCCAAAACCATCACCTGATCCTTCCCAACCCCCAAAATCGATCAAGACTTCAAAATAGATACTTGACATGTACTAGAAAAAGATACTCCTAATCAAGATCTATCATTATAGATATAGATGAGTCATTTTGGAGCATCCTGAAGGATTTTTGATGTTCTAGACGAAAATCAAATCACACCCAAAACCATCACCTGATCCTTCCCAACCCCCAAAATCGATCAAGACTTCAAAATAGATACTTGACATGTACTAGAAAAAGATACTCCTAATCAAGATCTATCATTATAGATATAGATGAGTCATTTTGGAGCATCCTGAAGGATTTTTGATGTTCTAGACGAAAATCAAATCACACCCAAAACCATCACCTGATCCTTCCCAACCCCCAAAATCGATCAAGACTTCAAAATAGATACTTGACATGTACTAGAAAAAGATACTCCTAATCAAGATCTATCATTATAGATATAGATGAGTCATTTTGGAGCATCCTGAAGGATTTTTGATGTTCTAGACGAAAATCAAATCACACCCAAAACCATCACCTGATCCTTCCCAACCCCCAAAATCGATCAAGACTTCAAAATAGATACTTGACATGTACTAGAAAAAGATACTCCTAATCAAGATCTATCATTATAGATATAGATGAGTCATTTTGGAGCATCCTGAAGGATTTTTGATGTTCTAGACGAAAATCAAATCACACCCAAAACCATCACCTGATCCTTCCCAACCCCCAAAATCGATCAAGACTTCAAAATAGATACTTGACATGTACTAGAAAAAGATACTCCTAATCAAGATCTATCATTATAGATATAGATGAGTCATTTTGGAGCATCCTGAAGGATTTTTGATGTTCTAGACGAAAATCAAATCACACCCAAAACCATCACCTGATCCTTCCCAACCCCCAAAATCGATCAAGACTTCAAAATAGATACTTGACATGTACTAGAAAAAGATACTCCTAATCAAGATCTATCATTATAGATATAGATGAGTCATTTTGGAGCATCCTGAAGGATTTTTGATGTTCTAGACGAAAATCAAATCACACCCAAAACCATCACCTGATCCTTCCCAACCCCCAAAATCGATCAAGACTTCAAAATAGATACTTGACATGTACTAGAAAAAGATACTCCTAATCAAGATCTATCATTATAGATATAGATGAGTCATTTTGGAGCATCTTGAAGGATTTTTGATGTTCTAGACGAAAATCAAATCACACCCAAAACCATCACCTGATCCTTCCCAACAACCAAAATCGATCAAGACTTCAAAATAGATACTTGCCATGTACTAGAAAAAGATACTCCTAATCAAGATCTATCATTATAGATATAGATGAGTCATTTTGGAGCATCCTGAAGGATTTTTGATGTTCTCGACGAAAATCAAATCACACCCAAAACCATCACCTGATCCTTCCCAACCCCCAAAATCGATCAAGACTTCAAAATAGATACTTGACATGTACTAGAAAAAGATACTTCTAATCAAGATCTATCATTATAGATATAGATGAGTCATTTTGGAGCATCCTGAAGGATTTTTGATGTTCTAGACGAAAATCAAATCACACCCAAAACCATCACCTGATCCTTCCCAACCCCCAAAATCGATCAAGACTTCAAAATAGATACTTGACATGTACTAGAAAAAGATACTCCTAATCAAGATCTATCATTATAGATATAGATGAGTCATTTTGGAGCATCCTGAAGGATTTTTGATGTTCTAGACGAAAATCAAATCACACCCAAAACCATCACCTGATCCTTCCCAACCCCCAAAATCGATCAAGACTTCAAAATAGATACTTGAAATGTACTAGAAAAAGATACTCCTAATCAAGATCTATCATTATAGATATAGATGAGTCATTTTGGAGCATCCTGAAGGATTTTTGATATTCTAGACGAAAATCAAATCACACCCAAAACCATCACCTGATCCTTCCCAACCCCCAAAATCGATCAAGACTTCAAAATAGATACTTGAAATGTACTAGAAAAAGATACTCCTAATCAAGATCTATCATTATAGATATAGATGAGTCATTTTGGAGCATCCTGAAGGATTTTTGATGTTCTAGACGAAAATCAAATCACACCCAAAACCATCACCTGATCCTTCCCAACCCCCAAAATCGATCAAGACTTCAAAATAGATACTTGACATGTACTAGAAAAAGATACTCCTAATCAAGATCTATCATTATAGATATAGATGAGTCATTTTGGAGCATCCTGAAGGATTTTTGATGTTCTAGACGAAAATCAAATCACACCCAAAACCATCACCTGATCCTTCCCAACCCCCAAAATCGATCAAGACTTCAAAATAGATACTTGACATGTACTAGAAAAAGATACTTCTAATCAAGATCTATCATTATAGATATAGATGAGTCATTTTGGAGCATCCTGAAGGATTTTTGATGTTCTAGACGAAAATCAAATCACACCCAAAACCATCACCTGATCCTTCCCAACCCCCAAAATCGATCAAGACTTCAAAATAGATACTTGACATGTACTAGAAAAAGATACTCCTAATCAAGATCTATCATTATAGATATAGATGAGTCATTTTGGAGCATCCTGAAGGATTTTTGATGTTCTAGACGAAAATCAAATTACACCCAAAACCATCACCTGATCCTTCCCAACCCCCAAAATCGATCAAGACTTCAAAATAGATACTTGACATGTACTAGAAAAAGATACTCCTAATCAAGATCTATCATTATAGATATAGATGAGTCATTTTGGAGCATCCTGAAGGATTTTTGATGTTCTAGACGAAAATCAAATCACACCCAAAACCATCACCTGATCCTTCCCAAAACCCAAAATCGATCAAGACTTCAAAATAGATACTTGACATGTACTAGAAAAAGATACTCCTAATCAAGATCTATCATTATAGATATAGATGAGTCATTTTGGAGCATCCTGAAGGATTTTTGATGTTCTAGACGAAAATCAAATCACACCCAAAACCATCACCTGATCCTTCCCAACCCCCAAAATCGATCAAGACTTCAAAATAGATACTTGACATGTACTAGAAAAAGATACTCCTAATCAAGATCTATCATTATAGATATAGATGAGTCATTTTGGAGCATCCTGAAGGATTTTTGATGTTCTAGACGAAAATCAAATCACACCCAAAACCATCACCTGATCCTTCCCAACCCCCAAAATCGATCAAGACTTCAAAATAGATACTTGACATGTACTAGAAAAAGATACTCCTAATCAAGATCTATCATTATAGATATAGATGAGTCATTTTGGAGCATCCTGAAGGATTTTTGATGTTCTAGACGAAAATCAAATCACACCCAAAACCATCACCTGATCCTTCCCAACCCCCAAAATCGATCAAGACTTCAAAATAGATACTTGACATGTACTAGAAAAAGATACTCCTAATCAAGATCTATCATTATAGATATAGATGAGTCATTTTGGAGCATCCTGAAGGATTTTTGATGTTCTAGACGAAAATCAAATCACACCCAAAACCATCACCTGATCCTTCCCAACCCCCAAAATCGATCAAGACTTCAAAATAGATACTTGAAATGTACTAGAAAAAGATACTCCTAATCAAGATCTATCATTATAGATATAGATGAGTCATTTTGGAGCATCCTGAAGGATTTTTGATATTCTAGACGAAAATCAAATCACACCCAAAACCATCACCTGATCCTTCCCAACCCCCAAAATCGATCAAGACTTCAAAATAGATACTTGACATGTACTAGAAAAAGATACTCCTAATCAAGATCTATCATTATAGATATAGATGAGTCATTTTGGAGCATCCTGAAGGATTTTTGATGTTCTAGACGAAAATCAAATCACACCCAAAACCATCACCTGATCCTTCCCAACCCCCAAAATCGATCAAGACTTCAAAATAGATACTTGACATGTACTAGAAAAAGATACTCCTAATCAAGATCTATCATTATAGATATAGATGAGTCATTTTGGAGCATCCTGAAGGATTTTTGATGTTCTAGACGAAAATCAAATCACACCCAAAACCATCACCTGATCCTTCCCAACCCCCAAAATCGATCAAGACTTCAAAATAGATACTTGACATGTACTAGAAAAAGATACTTCTAATCAAGATCTATCATTATAGATATAGATGAGTCATTTTGGAGCATCCTGAAGGATTTTTGATGTTCTAGACGAAAATCAAATCACACCCAAAACCATCACCTGATCCTTCCCAACCCCCAAAATCGATCAAGACTTCAAAATAGATACTTGACATGTACTAGAAAAAGATACTCCTAATCAAGATCTATCATTATAGATATAGATGAGTCATTTTGGAGCATCCTGAAGGATTTTTGATGTTCTAGACGAAAATCAAATTACACCCAAAACCATCACCTGATCCTTCCCAACCCCCAAAATCGATCAAGACTTCAAAATAGATACTTGACATGTACTAGAAAAAGATACTCCTAATCAAGATCTATCATTATAGATATAGATGAGTCATTTTGGAGCATCCTGAAGGATTTTTGATGTTCTAGACGAAAATCAAATCACACCCAAAACCATCACCTGATCCTTCCCAAAACCCAAAATCGATCAAGACTTCAAAATAGATACTTGACATGTACTAGAAAAAGATACTCCTAATCAAGATCTATCATTATAGATATAGATGAGTCATTTTGGAGCATCCTGAAGGATTTTTGATGTTCTAGACGAAAATCAAATCACACCCAAAACCATCACCTGATCCTTCCCAACCCCCAAAATCGATCAAGACTTCAAAATAGATACTTGACATGTACTAGAAAAAGATACTCCTAATCAAGATCTATCATTATAGATATAGATAAGTCATTTTGGAGCATCCTGAAGGATTTTTGATGTTCTAGACGAAAATCAAATCACACCCAAAACCATCACCTGATCCTTCCCAACCCCCAAAATCGATCAAGACTTCAAAATAGTTACTTGACATGTACTAGAAAAAGATACTCCTAATCAAGATCTATCATTATAGATATAGATGAGTCATTTTGGAGCATCCTGAAGGATTTTTGATGTTCTAGACGAAAATCAAATCACACCCAAAACCATCACCTGATCCTTCCCAACCCCCAAAATCGATCAAGACTTCAAAATAGATACTTGACATGTACTAGAAAAAGATACTCCTAATCAAGATCTATCATTATAGATATAGATGAGTCATTTTGGAGCATCCTGAAGGATTTTTGATGTTCTAGACGAAAATCAAATCACACCCAAAACCATCACCTGATCCTTCCCAACCCCCAAAATCGATCAAGACTTCAAAATAGATACTTGACATGTACTAGAAAAAGATACTCCTAATCAAGATCTATCATTATAGATATAAATGAGTCATTTTGGAGCATCCTGAAGGATTTTTGATGTTCTAGACGAAAATCAAATCACACCCAAAACCATCACCTGATCCTTCCCAACCCCCAAAATCGATCAAGACTTCAAAATAGATACTTGACATGTACTAGAAAAAGATACTCCTAATCAAGATCTATCATTATAGATATAGATGAGTCATTTTGGAGCATCCTGAAGGATTTTTGATGTTCTAGACGAAAATCAAATCACACCCAAAACCATCACCTGATCCTTCCCAACCCCCAAAATCGATCAAGACTTCAAAATAGATACTTGACATGTACTAGAAAAAGATACTCCTAATCAAGATCTATCATTATAGATATAGATGAGTCATTTTGGAGCATCCTGAAGGATTTTTGATGTTCTAGACGAAAATCAAATCACACCCAAAACCATCACCTGATCCTTCCCAACCCCCAAAATCGATCAAGACTTCAAAATAGATACTTGACATGTACTAGAAAAAGATACTCCTAATCAAGATCTATCATTATAGATATAGATGAGTCATTTTGGGAGCATCCTTAAGGATTTTTGATGTTCTAGACGAAAATCAAATCACACCCAAAACCATCACCTGATCCTTCCCAACCCCCAAAATCGATCAAGACTTCAAAATAGATACTTGACATGTACTAGAAAAAGATACTCCTAATCAAGATCTATCATTATAGATATAGATGAGTCATTTTGGAGCATCCTGAAGGATTTTTGATGTTCTAGACGAAAATCAAATCACACCCAAAACCATCACCTGATCCTTCCCAACCCCCAAAATCGATCAAGACTTCAAAATAGATACTTGACATGTTCTAGAAAAAGATACTCCTAATCAAGATCTATCATTATAGATATAGATGAGTCATTTTGGAGCATCCTGAAGGATTTTTGATGTTCTAGACGAAAATCAAATCACACCCAAAACCATCACCTGATCCTTCCCAACCCCCAAAATCGATCAAGACTTCAAAATAGATACTTGACATGTACTAGAAAAAGATACTCCTAATCAAGATCTATCATTATAGATATAGATGAGTCATTTTGGAGCATCCTGAAGGATTTTTGATGTTCTAGACGAAAATCAAATCACACCCAAAACCATCACCTGATCCTTCCCAACCCCCAAAATCGATCAAGACTTCAAAATAGATACTTGACATGTACAAAATAGATACTTGACATATAAAAGATACTCCTAATCAAGATCTATCATTATAGATATAGATGAGTCATTTTGGAGCATCCTGAAGGATTTTTGATGTTCTAGACGAAAATCAAATCACACCCAAAACCATCACCTGATCCTTCCCAACCCCCAAAATCGATCAAGACTTCAAAATAGATACTTGACATGTACTAGAAAAATATACTCCTAATCAAGATCTATCATTATAGATATAGATGAGTCATTTTGGAGCATCCTGAAGGATTTTTGATGTTCTAGACGAAAATCAAATCACACCCAAAACCATCACCTGATCCTTCCCAACCCCCAAAATCGATCAAGACTTCAAAATAGATACTTGACATGTACTAGAAAAAGATACTCCTAATCAAGATCTATCATTATAGATATAGATGAGTCATTTTGGAGCATCCTGAAGGATTTTTGATGTTCTAGACGAAAATCAAATCACACCCAAAACCATCACCTGATCCTTCCCAACCCCCAAAATCGATCAAGACTTCAAAATAGATACTTGACATGAACTAGAAAAAGATACTCCTAATCAAGATCTATCATTATAGATATAGATGAGTCATTTTGGAGCATCCTGAAGGATTTTTGATGTTCTAGACGAAAATCAAATCACACCCAAAACCATCACCTGATCCTTCCCAACCCCCAAAATCGATCAAGACTTCAAAATAGATACTTGACATGTACTAGAAAAAGATACTCCTAATCAAGATCTATCATTATAGATATAGATGAGTCATTTTGGAGCATCCTGAAGGATTTTTGATGTTCTAGACGAAAATCAAATCACACCCAAAACCATCACCTGATCCTTCCCAACCCCCAAAATCGATCAAGACTTCAAAATAGATACTTGACATGTACTAGAAAAAGATACTCCTAATCAAGATCTATCATTATAGATATAGATGAGTCATTTTGGAGCATCCTGAAGGATTTTTGATGTTCTAGACGAAAATCAAATCACACCCAAAACCATCACCTGATCCTTCCCAACCCCCAAAATCGATCAAGACTTCAAAATAGATACTTGACATGTACTAGAAAAAGATACTCCTAATCAAGATCTATCATTATAGATATAGATGAGTCATTTTGGAGCATCCTGAAGGATTTTTGATGTTCTAGACGAAAATCAAATCACACCCAAAACCATCACCTGATCCTTCCCAACCCCCAAAATCGATCAAGACTTCAAAATAGATACTTGACATGTACTAGAAAAAGATACTCCTAATCAAGATCTATCATTATAGATATAGATGAGTCATTTTGGAGCATCCTGAAGGATTTTTGATGTTCTAGACGAAAATCAAATCACACCCAAAACCATCACCTGATCCTTCCCAACCCCCAAAATCGATCAAGACTTCAAAATAGATACTTGACATGTACTAGAAAAAGATACTCCTAATCAAGATCTATCATTATAGATATAGATGAGTCATTTTGGAGCATCCTGAAGGATTTTTGATGTTCTAGACGAAAATCAAATCACACCCAAAACCATCACCTGATCCTTCCCAACCCCCAAAATCGATCAAGACTTCAAAATAGATACGTGACATGTACTAGAAAAAGATACTCCTAATCAAGATCTATCATTATAGATATAGATGAGTCATTTTGGAGCATCCTGAAGGATTTTTGATGTTCTAGACGAAAATCAAATCACACCCAAAACCATCACCTGATCCTTCCCAACCCCCAAAATCGATCAAGACTTCAAAATAGATACTTGACATGTACTAGAAAAAGATACTCCTAATCAAGATCTATCATTATAGATATAGATGAGTCATTTTGGAGCATCCTGAAGGATTTTTGATGTTCTAGACGAAAATCAAATCACACCCAAAACCATCACCTGATCCTTCCCAACCCCCAAAATCGATCAAGACTTCAAAATAGATACTTGACATGTACTAGAAAAAGATACTCCTAATCAAGATCTATCATTATAGATATAGATGAGTCATTTTGGAGCATCCTGAAGGATTTTTGATGTTCTAGACGAAAATCAAATCACACCCAAAACCATCACCTGATCCTTCCCAACCCCCAAAATCGATCAAGACTTCAAAATAGATACTTGACATGTACTAAAAAAAGATACTCCTAATCAAGATCTATCATTATAGATATAGATGAGTCATTTTGGAGCATCCTGAAGGATTTTTGATGTTCTAGACGAAAATCAAATCACACCCAAAACCATCACCTGATCCTTCCCAACCCTTAAAATCGATCAAGACTTGAAAAAAGATACTTGACATGTACTAGAAAAAGATACTCCTAATCAAGATCTATCATTATAGATATAGATGAGTCATTTTGGAGCATCCTGAAGGATTTTTGATGTTCTAGACGAAAATCAAATCACACCCAAAACCATCACCTGATCCTTCCCAACCCCCAAAATCGATCAAGACTTCAAAATAGATACTTGACATGTACTAGAAAAAGATACTCCTAATCAAGATCTATCATTATAGATATAGATGAGTCATTTTGGAGCATCCTGAAGGATTTTTGATGTTCTAGACGAAAATCAAATCACACCCAAAACCATCACCTGATCCTTCCCAACCCCCAAAATCGATCAAGACTTCAAAATAGATACTTGACATGTACTAGAAAAAGATACTCCTAATCAAGATCTATCATTATAGATATAGATGAGTCATTTTGGAGCATCCTGAAGGATTTTTGATGTTCTAGACGAAAATCAAATCACACCCAAAACCATCACCTGATCCTTCCCAACCCCCAAAATCGATCAAGACTTCAAAATAGATACTTGACATGTACTAGAAAAAGATACTCCTAATCAAGATCTATCATTATAGATATAGATGAGTCATTTTGGAGCATCCTGAAGGATTTTTGATGTTCTAGACGAAAATCAAATCACACCCAAAACCATCACCTGATCCTTCCCAACCCCCAAAATCGATCAAGACTTCAAAATAGATACTTGACATGTACTAGAAAAAGATACTCCTAATCAAGATCTATAATTATAGATATAGATGAGTCATTTTGGAGCATCCTGAAGGATTTTTGATGTTCTAGACGAAAATCAAATCACACCCAAAACCATCACCTGATCCTTCCCAACCCCCAAAATCGATCAAGACTTCAAAATAGATACTTGACATGTACTAGAAAAAGATACTCCTAATCAAGATCTATCATTATAGATATAGATGAGTCATTTTGGAGCATCCTGAAGGATTTTTGATGTTCTAGACGAAAATCAAATCACACCCAAAACCATCACCTGATCCTTCCCAACCCCCAAAATCGATCAAGACTTCAAAATAGATACTTGACATGTACTAGAAAAAGATACTCCTAATCAAGATCTATCATTATAGATATAGATGAGTCATTTTGGAGCATCCTGAAGGCTTTTTGATGTTCTAGACGAAAATCAAATCACACCCAAAACCATCACCTGATCCTTCCCAACCCCCAAAATCGATCAAGACTTCAAAATAGATACTTGACATGTACTAGAAAAAGATACTCCTAATCAAGGTCTATCATTATAGATATAGATGAGTCATTTTGGAGCATCCTGAAGGATTTTTGATGTTCTAGACGAAAATCAAATCACACCCAAAACCATCACCTGATCCTTCCCGTACCCCAAAATCGATCAAGACTTCAAAATAGATACTTGACATGTACTAGAAAAAGATACTCCTAATCAAGATCTATCATTATAGATATAGATGAGTCATTTTGGAGCATCCTGAAGGATTTTTGATATTCTAGACGAAAATCAAATCACACCCAAAACCATCACCTGATCCTTCCCAACCCCCAAAATCGATCAAGACTTCAAAATAGATACTTGACATGTACTAGAAAAAGATACTCCTAATGAAGATCTATCATTATAGATATAGATGAGTCATTTTGGAGCATCCTGAAGGATTTTTGATGTTCTAGACGAAAATCAAATCACACCCAAAACCATCACCTGATCCTTCCCAACCCCCAAAATCGATCAAGACTTCAAAATAGATACTTGACATGTACTAGAAAAAGATACTCCTAATCAAGATCTATCATTATAGATATAGATGAGTCATTTTGGAGCATCCTGAAGGATTTTTGATGTTCTAGACGAAAATCAAATCACACCCAAAACCATCACCTGATCCTTCCCAACCCCCAAAATCGATCAAGACTTCAAAATAGATACTTGACATGTAATAGAAAAAGATACTCCTAATCAAGATCTATCATTATAGATATAGATGAGTCATTTTGGAGCATCCTGAAGGCTTTTTGATGTTCTAGACGAAAATCAAATCACACCCAAAACCATCACCTGATCCTTCCCAACCCCCAAAATCGATCAAGACTTCAAAATAGATACTTGACATGTACTAGAAAAAGATACTCCTAATCAAGATCTATCATTAAAGATATAGATGAGTCATTTTGGAGCATCCTGAAGGATTTTTGATGTTCTAGACGAAAATCAAATCACACCCAAAACCATCACCTGATCCTTCCCAACCCCCAAAATCGATCAAGACTTCAAAATAGATACTTGACATGTACTAGAAAAAGATACTCCTAATCAAGATCTATCATTATAGATATAGATGAGTCATTTTGGAGCATCCTGAAGGATTTTTGATGTTCTAGACGAAAATCAAATCACACCCAAAACCATCACCTGATCCTTCCCAACCCCCAAAATCGATCAAGACTTCAAAATAGATACTTGACATGTACTAGAAAAAGATACTCCTAATCAAGATCTATCATTATAGATATAGATGAGTCATTTTGGAGCATCCTGAAGGATTTTTGATGTTCTAGACGAAAATCAAATCACACCCAAAACCATCACCTGATCTTTCCCAACCCCCAAAATCGATCAAGACTTCAAAATAGATACTTGACATGTACTAGAAAAAGATACTCCTAATCAAGATCTATCATTATAGATATAGATGAGTCATTTTGGAGCATCCTGAAGGATTTTTGATGTTCTAGACGAAAATCAAATCACACCCAAAACCATCACCTGATCCTTCCCAACCCCCAAAATCGATCAAGACTTCAAAATAGATACTTGACATGTACTAGAAAAAGATACTCCTAATCAAGATCTATCATTATAGATATAGATGAGTCATTTTGGAGCATCCTGAAGGATTTTTGATGTTCTAGACGAAAATCAAATCACACCCAAAACCATCACCTGATCTTTCCCAACCCCCAAAATCGATCAAGACTTCAAAATAGATACTTGACATGTACTAGAAAAAGATACTCCTAATCAAGATCTATCATTATAGATATAGATGAGTCATTTTGGAGCATCCTGAAGGATTTTTGATGTTCTAGACGAAAATCAAATCACACCCAAAACCATCACCTGATCCTTCCCAACCCCCAAAATCGATCAAGACTTCAAAATAGATACTTGACATGTACTAGAAAAAGATACTCCTAATCAAGATCTATCATTATAGATATAGATGAGTCATTTTGGAGCATCCTGAACGATTTTTGATGTTCTAGACGAAAATCAAATCACACCCAAAACCATCACCTGATCCTTCCCAACCCCCAAAATCGATCAAGACTTCAAAATAGATACTTGACATGTACTAGAAAAAGATACTCCTAATCAAGATCTATCATTATAGATATAGATGAGTCATTTTGGAGCATCCTGAAGGATTTTTGATGTTCTAGACGAAAATCAAATCACACCCAAAACCATCACCTGATCCTTCCCAACCCCCAAAATCGATCAAGACTTCAAAATAGATACTTGACATGTACTAGAAAAAGATACTCCTAATCAAGATCTATCATTATAGATATAGATGAGTCATTTGGAACATCCTGAAGGATTTTTGATGTTCTAGACGAAAATCAAATCACACCCAAAACCATCACCTGATCCTTCCCAACCCCCAAAATCGATCAAGACTTCAAAATAGATACTTGACATGTACTAGAAAAAGATACTCCTAATCAAGATCTATCATTATAGATATAGATGAGTCATTTTGGAGCATCCTGAAGGATTTTTGATGTTCTAGACGAAAATCAAATCACACCCAAAACCATCACCTGATCCTTCCCAACCCCCAAAATCGATCAAGACTTCAAAATAGATACTTGACATGTACTAGAAAAAGATACTCCTAATCAAGATCTATCATTATAGATAAAGATGAGTCATTTTGGAGCATCCTGAAGGATTTTTGATGTTCTAGACGAAAATCAAATCACACCCAAAACCATCACCTGATCTTTCCCAACCCCCAAAATCGATCAAGACTTCAAAAAAGATACTTGACATGTACTAGAAAAAGATACTCCTAATCAAGATCTATCATTATAGATATAGATGAGTCATTTTGGAGCATCCTGAAGGATTTTTGATGTTCTAGACGAAAATCAAATCACACCCAAAACCATCACCTGATCCTTCCCAACCCCCAAAATCGATCAAGACTTCAAAATAGATACTTGACATGTACTAGAAAAAGATACTCCTAATCAAGATCTATCATTATAGATATAGATGAGTCATTTTGGAGCATCCTGAAGGATTTTTGATGTTCTAGACGAAAATCAAATCACACCCAAAACCATCACCTGATCCTTCCCAACCCCCAAAATCGATCAAGACTTCAAAATAGATACTTGACATGTACTAGAAAAAGATACTCCTAATCAAGATCTATCATTATAGATATAGATGAGTCATTTTGGAGCATCCTGAAGGATTTTTGGTGTTCTAGACGAAAATCAAATCACACCCAAAACCATCACCTGATCCTTCCCAACCCCCAAAATCGATCAAGACTTCAAAATAGATACTTGACATGTACTAGAAAAAGATACTCCTAATCAAGATCTATCATTATAGATATAGATGAGTCATTTTGGAGCATCCTGAAGGATTTTTGATGTTCTAGACGAAAATCAAATCACACCCAAAACCATCACCTGATCCTTCCCAACCCCCAAAATCGATCAAGACTTCAAAATAGATACTTGACATGTACTAGAAAAAGATACTCCTAATCAAGATCTATCATTATAGATATAGATGAGTCATTTTGGAGCATCCTGAAGGCTTTTTGATGTTCTAGACGAAAATCAAATCACACCCAAAACCATCACCTGATCCTTCCCAACCCCCAAAATCGATCAAGACTTCAAAATAGATACTTGACATGTACTAGAAAAAGATACTCCTAATCAAGATCTATCATTAAAGATATAGATGAGTCATTTTGGAGCATCCTGAAGGATTTTTGATGTTCTAGACGAAAATCAAATCACACCCAAAACCATCACCTGATCCTTCCCAACCCCCAAAATCGATCAAGACTTCAAAATAGATACTTGACATGTACTAGAAAAAGATACTCCTAATCAAGATCTATCATTATAGATATAGATGAGTCATTTTGGAGCATCCTGAAGGATTTTTGATGTTCTAGACGAAAATCAAATCACACCCAAAACCATCACCTGATCCTTCCCAACCCCCAAAATCGATCAAGACTTCAAAATAGATACTTGACATGTACTAGAAAAAGATACTCCTAATCAAGATCTATCATTATAGATATAGATGAGTCATTTTGGAGCATCCTGAAGGATTTTTGATGTTCTAGACGAAAATCAAATCACACCCAAAACCATCACCTGATCCTTCCCAACCCCCAAAATCGATCAAGACTTCAAAATAGATACTTGACATGTACTAGAAAAAGATACTCCTAATCAAGATCTATCATTATAGATATAGATGAGTCATTTTGGAGCATCCTGAAGGATTTTTGATGTTCTAGACGAAAATCAAATCACACCCAAAACCATCACCTGATCCTTCCCAACCCCCAAAATCGATCAAGACTTCAAAATAGATACTTGACATGTACTAGAAAAAGATACTCCTAATCAAGATCTATCATTATAGATATATATGAGTCATTTTGGAGCATCCTGAAGGATTTTTGATGTTCTAGACGAAAATCAAATCACACCCAAAACCATCACCTGATCCTTCCCAACCCCCAAAATCGATCAAGACTTCAAAATAGATACTTGACATGTACTAGAAAAAGATACTCCTAATCAAGATCTATCATTATAGATATAGATGAGTCATTTTGGAGCATCCTGAAGGATTTTTGATGTTCTAGACGAAAATCAAATCACACCCAAAACCATCACCTGATCTTTCCCAACCCCCAAAATCGATCAAGACTTCAAAATAGATACTTGACATGTACTAGAAAAAGATACTCCTAATCAAGATCTATCATTATAGATATAGATGAGTCATTTTGGAGCATCCTGAAGGATTTTTGATGTTCTAGACGAAAATCAAATCACACCCAAAACCATCACCTGATCCTTCCCAACCCCCAAAATCGATCAAGACTTCCAAATAGATACTTGACATGTACTAGAAAAAGATACTCCTAATCAAGATCTATCATTATAGATATAGATGAGTCATTTTGGAGCATCCTGAACGATTTTTGATGTTCTAGACGAAAATCAAATCACACCCAAAACCATCACCTGATCCTTCCCAACCCCCAAAATCGATCAAGACTTCAAAATAGATACTTGACATGTACTAGAAAAAGATACTCCTAATCAAGATCTATCATTATAGATATAGATGAGTCATTTTGGAGCATCCTGAAGGATTTTTGATGTTCTAGACGAAAATCAAATCACACCCAAAACCATCACCTGATCCTTCCCAACCCCCAAAATCGATCAAGACTTCAAAATAGATACTTGACATGTACTAGAAAAAGATACTCCTAATCAAGATCTATCATTATAGATATAGATGAGTCATTTTGGAGCATCCTGAAGGATTTTTGATGTTCTAGACGAAAATCAAATCACACCCAAAACCATCACCTGATCCTTCCCAGCCCCCAAAATCGATCAAGACTTCAAAATAGATACTTGACATGTACTAGAAAAAGATACTCCTAATCAAGATCTATCATTATAGATATAGATGAGTCATTTTGGAGCATCCTGAAGGATTTTTGATGTTCTAGACGAAAATCAAATCACACCAAAAACCATCACCTGATCCTTCCCAACCCCCAAAATCGATCAAGACTTCAAAATAGATACTTGACATGTACTAGAAAAAGATACTCCTAATCAAGATCTATCATTATAGATATAGATGAGTCATTTTGGAGCATCCTGAAGGATTTTTGATGTTCTAGACGAAAATCAAATCACACCCAAAACCATCACCTGATCCTTCCCAACCCCCAAAATCGATCAAGACTTCAAAATAGATACTTGACATGTACTAGAAAAAGATACTCCTAATCAAGATCTATCATTATAGATATAGATGAGTCATTTTGGAGCATCCTGAAGGATTTTTGATGTTCTAGACGAAAATCAAATCACACCCAAAACCATCACCTGATCCTTCCCAACCCCCAAAATCGATCAAGACTTCAAAATAGATACTTGACATGTACTAGAAAAAGATACTCCTAATCAAGATCTATCATTATAGATATAGATGAGTCATTTTGGAGCATCCTGAAGGATTTTTGATGTTCTAGACGAAAATCAAATCACACCCAAAACCATCACCTGATCCTTCCCAACCCCCAAAATCGATCAAGACTTCAAAATAGATACTTGACATGTACTAGAAAAAGATACTCCTAATCAAGATCTATCATTATAGATATAGATGAGTCATTTTGGAGCATCCTGAAGGATTTTTGATGTTCTAGACGAAAATCAAATCACACCCAAAACCATCACCTGATCCTTCCCAACCCCCAAAATCGATCAAGACTTCAAAATAGATACTTGACATGTACTAGAAAAAGATACTCCTAATCAAGATCTATCATTATAGATATAGATGAGTCATTTTGGAGCATCCTGAAGGATTTTTGATGTTCTAGACGAAAATCAAATCACACCCAAAACCATCACCTGATCCTTCCCAACCCCCAAAATCGATCAAGACTTCAAAATAGATACTTGACAATTACTAGAAAAAGATACTCCTAATCAAGATCTATCATTATAGATATAGATGAGTCATTTTGGAGCATCCTGAAGGATTTTTGATGTTCTAGACGAAAATCAAATCACACCCAAAACCATCACCTGATCCTTCCCAACCCCCAAAATCGATCAAGACTTCAAAATAGATACTTGACATGTACTAGAAAAAGATACTCCTAATCAAGATCTATCATTATAGATATAGATGAGTCATTTTGGAGCATCCTGAAGGATTTTTGATGTTCTAGACGAAAATCAAATCACACCCAAAACCATCACCTGATCCTTCCCAACCCCTAAAATCGATCAAGACTTCAAAATAGATACTTGACATGTACTAGAAAAAGATACTCCTAATCAAGATCTATCATTATAGATATAGATGAGTCATTTTGGAGCATCCTGAAGGATTTTTGATGTTCTAGACGAAAATCAAATCACACCCAAAACCATCACCTGATCCTTCCCAACCCCCAAAATCGATCAAGACTTCAAAAAAGATACTTGACATGTACTAGAAAAAGATACTCCTAATCAAGATCTATCATTATAGATATAGATGAGTCATTTTGGAGCATCCTGAAGGATTTTTGATGTTCTAGACGAAAATCAAATCACACCCAAAACCATCACCTGATCCTTCCCAACCCCCAAAATCGATCAAGACTTCAAAATAGATACTTGACATGTACTAGAAAAAGATACTCCTAATCAAGATCTATCATTATAGATATAGATGAGTCATTTTGGAGCATCCTGAAGGATTTTTGATGTTCTAGACGAAAATCAAATCAAACCCAAAACCATCACCTGATCCTTCCCAACCCCCAAAATCGATCAAGACTTCAAAATAGATACTTGACATGTACTAGAAAAAGATACTCCTAATCAAGATCTATCATTATAGATATAGATGAGTCATTTTGGAGCATCCTGAAGGATTTTTGATGTTCTAGACGAAAATCAAATCACACCCAAAACCATCACCTGATCCTTCCCAACCCCCAAAATCGATCAAGACTTCAAAATAGATACTTGACATGTACTAGAAAAAGATACTCCTAATCAAGATCTATCATTATAGATATAGATGAGTCATTTTGGAGCATCCTGAAGGATTTTTGATGTTCTAGACGAAAATCAAATCACACCCAAAACCATCACCTAATCCTTCCCAACCCCCAAAATCGATCAAGACTTCAAAATAGATACTTGACATGTACTAGAAAAAGATACTCCTAATCAAGATCTATCATTATAGATATAGATGAGTCATTTTGGAGCATCCTGAAGGATTTTTGATGTTCTAGACGAAAATCAAATCACACCCAAAACCATCACCTGATCCTTCCCAACCCCCAAAATCGATCAAGACTTCAAAATAGATACTTGACATGTACTAGAAAAAGATACTCCTAATCAAGATCTATCATTATAGATATAGATGAGTCATTTTGGAGCATCCTGAAGGATTTTTGATGTTCTAGACGAAAATCAAATCACACCCAAAACCATCACCTGATTCTTCCCAACCCCCAAATTCGATCAAGACTTCAAAATAGATACTTGACATGTACTAAAAAAAGATACTCCTAATCAAGATCTATCATTATAGATATAGATGAGTCATTTTGGAGCATCCTGAAGGATTTTTGATGTTCTAGACGAAAATCAAATCACACCCAAAACCATCACCTGATCCTTCCCAACCCCCAAAATCGATCAAGACTTCAAAATAGATACTTGACATGTACTAGAAAAAGATACTCCTAATCAAGATCTATCATTATAGATATAGATGAGTCATTTTGGAGCATCCTGAAGGATTTTTGATGTTCTAGACGAAAATCAAATCACACCCAAAACCATCACCTGATCCTTCCCAACCCCCAAAATCGATCAAGACTTCAAAATAGATACTTGACATGTACTAGAAAAAGATACTCCTAATCAAGATCTATCATTATAGATATAGATGAGTCATTTTGGAGCATCCTGAAGGATTTTTGATGTTCTAGACGAAAATCAAATCACACCCAAAACCATCACCTGATCCTTCCCAACCCCCAAAATCGATCAAGACTTCAAAATAGATACTTGACATGTACTAGAAAAAGATACTCCTAATCAAGATCTATCATTATAGATATAGATGAGTCATTTTGGAGCATCCTGAAGGATTTTTGATGTTCTAGACGAAAATCAAATCACACCCAAAACCATCACCTGATCCTTCCCAACCCCCAAAATCGATCAAGACTTCAAAATAGATACTTGACAATTACTAGAAAAAGATACTCCTAATCAAGATCTATCATTATAGATATAGATGAGTCATTTTGGAGCATCCTGAAGGATTTTTGATGTTCTAGACGACATGTACCAGAAAAAGATACTCCTAATCAAGATATATCATTATAGATATAATAGAAAATCAAATCACACCCAAAACCATCACCTGATCCTTCCCAACCCCCAAAATCGATCAAGACTTCAAAATAGATACTTGACATGTACTAGAAAAAGATACTCCTAATCAAGATCTATCATTATAGATATAGATGAGTCATTTTGGAGCATCCTGAAGGATTTTTGATGTTCTAGACGAAAATCAAATCACACCCAAAACCATCACCTGATCCTTCCCAACCCCCAAAATTGATCAAGACTTCAAAAAAGATACTTGACATGTACTAGAAAAAGATACTCCTAATCAAGATCTATCATTATAGATATAATTGAGTCATTTTGGAGCATCCTGAAGGATTTTTGATGTTCTAGACGAAAATCAAATCACACCCAAAACCATCACCTGATCCTTCCCAACCCCCAAAATCGATCAAGACTTCAAAATAGATACTTGACATGTACTAGAAAAAGATACTCCTAATCAAGATCTATCATTATAGATATAGATGAGTCATTTTGGAGCATCCTGAAGGATTTTTGATGTTCTAGACGAAAATCAAATCACACCCAAAACCATCACCTGATCCTTCCCAACCCCCAAAATCGATCAAGACTTCATAATAGATACTTGACATGTACTAGAAAAAGATACTCCTAATCAAGATCTATCATTATAGATATAGATGAGTCATTTTGGAGCATCCTGAAGGATTTTTGATGTTCTAGACGAAAATCAAATCACACCCAAAACCATCACCTGATCCTTCCCAACCCCCAAAATCGATCAAGACTTCAAAATAGATACTTGACATGTACTAGAAAAAGATACTCCTAATCAAGATCTATCATTATAGATATAGATGAGTCATTTTGGAGCATCCTGAAGGATTTTTGATGTTCTAGACGAAAATCAAATCACACCCAAAACCATCACCTGATCCTTCCCAACCCCCAAAATCGATCAAGACTTCAAAATAGATACTTGACATGTACTAGAAAAAGATACTCCTAATCAAGATCTATCATTATAGATATAGATGAGTCATTTTGGAGCATCCTGAAGGATTTTTGATGTTCTAGACGAAAATCAAATCACACCCAAAACCATCACCTGATCCTTCCCAACCCCCAAAATCGATCAAGACTTCAAAATAGATACTTGACATGTACTAGAAAAAGATACTCCTAATCAAGATCTATCATTATAGATATAGATGAGTCATTTTGGAGCATCCTGAAGGATTTTTGATGTTCTAGACGAAAATCAAATCACACCCAAAACCATCACCTGATCCTTCCCAACCCCCAAAATCGATCAAGACTTCAAAATAGATACTTGACATGTACTAGAAAAGGATACTCCTAATCAAGATCTATCATTATAGATATAGATGAGTCATTTTGGAGCATCCTGAAGGATTTTTGATGTTCTAGACGAAAATCAAATCACACCCAAAACCATCACCTGATCCTTCCCAACCCCCAAAATCGATCAAGACTTCAAAATAGATACTTGACATGTACTAGAAAAAGATACTCCTAATCAAGATCTATCATTATAGATATAGATGAGTCATTTTGGAGCATCCTGAAGGATTTTTGATGTTCTAGACGAAAATCAAATCACACCCAAAACCATCACCTGATCCTTCCCAACCCCCAAAATCGATCAAGACTTCAAAATAGATACGTGACATGTAATAGAAAAAGATACTCCTAACCAAGATCTATCATTATAGATATAGATGAGTCATTTTGGAGCATCCTGAAGGATTTTTGATGTTCTAGACGAAAATCAAATCACACCCAAAACCATCACCTGATCCTTCCCAACCCCCAAAATCGATCAAGACTTCAAAATAGATACTTGACATGTACTAGAAAAAGATACTCCTAATCAAGATCTATCATTATAGATATAGATGAGTCATTTTGGAGCATCCTGAAGGATTTTTGATGTTCTAGACGAAAATCAAATCACACCCAAAACCATCACCTGATCCTTCCCAACCCCCAAAATCGATCAAGACTTCAAAATAGATACTTGACTTGTACTAGAAAAAGATACTCCTAATCAAGATCTATCATTATAGATATAGATGAGTCATTTTGGAGCATCCTGAAGGATTTTTGATGTTCTAGACGAAAATCAAATCACACCCAAAACCATCACCTGATCCTTCCCAACCCCCAAAATCGATCAAGACTTCAAAATAGATACTTGACATGTACTAGAAAAAGATACTCCTAATCAAGATCTATCATTATAGATATAGATGAGTCATTTTGGAGCATCCTGAAGGATTTTTGATGTTCTAGACGAAAATCAAATCACACCCAAAACCATCACCTGATCCTTCCCAACCCCCAAAATCGATCAAGACTTCAAAATAGATACTTGACATGTACTAGAAAAAGATACTCCTAATCAAGATCTATCATTATAGATATAGATGAGTCATTTTGGAGCATCCTGAAGGATTTTTGATGTTCTAGACGAAAATCAAATCACACCCAAAACCATCACCTGATCCTTCCCAACCCCCAAAATCGATCAAGACTTCAAAATAGATACTTGACATGTACTAGAAAAAGATACTCCTAATCAAGATCTATCATTATAGATATAGATGAGTCATTTTGGAGCATCCTGAAGGATTTTTGATGTTCTAGACGAAAATCAAATCACACCCAAAACCATCACCTGATCCTTCCCAACCCCCAAAATCGATCAAGACTTCAAAATAGATACTTGACATGTACTAGAAAAAGATACTCCTAATCAAGATCTATCATTATAGATATAGATGAGTCATTTTGGAGCATCCTGAAGGATTTTTGATGTTCTAGACGAAAATCAAATCACACCCAAAACCATCACCTGATCCTTCCCAACCCCCAAAATCGATCAAGACTTCAAAATAGATACTTGACATGTACTAGAAAAGATACTCCTAATCAAGATCTATCATTATAGATATAGATGAGTCATTTTGGAGCATCCTGAAGGATTTTTGATGTTCTAGACGAAAATCAAATCACACCCAAAACCATCACCTGATCCTTCCCAACCCCCAAAATCGATCAAGACTTCAAAATAGATACTTGACATGTACCAAAAAAAGATACTCCTAATCAAGATCTATCATTATAGATATAGATGAGTCATTTTGGAGCATCCTGAAGGATTTTTGATGTTCTAGACGAAAATCAAATCACACCCAAAACCATCACCTGATCCTTCCCAACCCCCAAAATCGATCAAGACTTCAAAATAGATACTTGACATGTACTAGAAAAAGATACTCCTAATCAAGATCTATCATTATAGATATAGATGAGTCATTTTGGAGCATCCTGAAGGATTTTTGATGTTCTAGACGAAAATCAAATCACACCAAAACCATCACCTGATCCTTCCCAACCCCCAAAATCGATCAAGACTTCAAAAAAGATACTTGACATGTACTAGAAAAAGATACTCCTAATCAAGATCTATCATTATAGATATAGATGAGTCATTTTGGAGCATCCTGAAGGATTTTTGATGTTCTAGACGAAAATCAAATCACACCCCAAAACCATCACCTGATCCTTCCCAACCCCAAAATCGATCAAGACTTCAAAATAGATACTTGACATGTACTAGAAAAAGATACTCCTAATCAAGATCTATCATTATAGATATAGATGAGTCATTTTGGAGCATCCTGAAGGATTTTTGATGTTCTAGACGAAAATCAAATCACACCCAAAACCATCACCTGATCCTTCCCAACCCCCAAAATCGATCAAGACTTCATAATAGATAATAGAATAGAAAAAGATACTCCTAATCAAGATCTATCATTATAGATATAGATGAGTCATTTTGGAGCATCCTGAAGGATTTTTGATGTTCTAGACGAAAATCAAATCACACCCAAAACCATCACTGATCCTTCCCAACCCCCAAAATCGATCAAGACTTCAAAATAGATACTTGACATGTACTAGAAAAAGATACTCCTAATCAAGATCTATCATTATAGATATAGATGAGTCATTTTGGAGCATCCTGAAGGATTTTTGATGTTCTAGACGAAAATCAAATCACACCCAAAACCATCACCTGATCCTTCCCAACCCCCAAAATCGATCAAGACTTCAAAATAGATACTTGACATGTACTAGAAAAAGATACTCCTAATCAAGATCTATCATTATAGATATAGATGAGTCATTTTGGAGCATCCTGAAGGATTTTTGATGTTCTAGACGAAAATCAAATCACACCCAAAACCATCACCTGATCCTTCCCAACCCCCAAAATCGATCAAGACTTCAAAATAGATACTTGACATGTACTAGAAAAAGATACTCCTAATCAAGATCTATCATTATAGATATAGATGAGTCATTTTGGAGCATCCTGAAGGATTTTTGATGTTCTAGACGAAAATCAAATCACACCCAAAACCATCACCTGATCCTTCCCAACCCCCAAAATCGATCAAGACTTCAAAATAGATACTTGACATGTACTAGAAAAGGATACTCCTAATCAAGATCTATCATTATAGACATAGATGAGTCATTTTGGAGCATCCTGAAGGATTTTTGATGTTCTAGACGAAAATCAAATCACACCCAAAACCATCACCTGATCCTTCCCAACCCCCAAAATCGATCAAGACTTCAAAATAGATACTTGACATGTACTAGAAAAAGATACTCCTAATCAAGATCTATCATTATAGATATAGATGAGTCATTTTGGAGCATCCTGAAGGATTTTTGATGTTCTAGACGAAAATCAAATCACACCCAAAACCATCACCTGATCCTTCCCAACCCCCAAAATCGATCAAGACTTCAAAATAGATACGTGACATGTAATAGAAAAAGATACTCCTAACCAAGATCTATCACTATAGATATAGATGAGTCATTTTGGAGCATCCTGAAGGATTTTTGATGTTCTAGACGAAAATCAAATCACACCCAAAACCATCACCTGATCCTTCCCAACCCCCAAAATCGATCAAGACTTCAAAATAGATACTTGACATGTACTAGAAAAAGATACTCCTAATCAAGATCTATCATTATAGATATAGATGAGTCATTTTGGAGCATCCTGAAGGATTTTTGATGTTCTAGACGAAAATCAAATCACACCCAAAAACCATCACCTGATCCTTCCCAACCCCCAAAATCGATCAAGACTTCAAAATAGATACTTGACATGTACTAGAAAAAGATACTCCTAATCAAGATCTATCATTATAGATATAGATGAGTCATTTTGGAGCATCCTGAAGGATTTTTGATGTTCTAGACGAAAATCAAATCACACCCAAAACCATCACCTGATCCTTCCCAACCCCCAAAATCGATCAAGACTTCAAATAGATACTTGACATGTACTAAAAAAAGATACTCCTAATCAAGATCTATCATTATAGATATAGATGAGTCATTTTGGAGCATCCTGAAGGATTTTTGATGTTCTAGACGAAAATCAAATCACACCCAAAACCATCACCTGATCCTTCCCAACCCCCAAAATCGATCAAGACTTCAAAATAGATACTTGACATGTACTAGAAAAAGATACTCCTAATCAAGATCTATCATTATAGATATAGATGAGTCATTTTGGAGCATCCTGAAGGATTTTTGATGTTCTAGACGAAAATCAAATCACACCCAAAACCATCACCTGATCCTTCCCAACCCCCAAAATCGATCAAGACTTCAAAAAAGATACTTGACATGTACTAGAAAAAGATACTCCTAATCAAGATCTATCATATAGATATAGATGAGTCATTTTGGAGCATCCTGAAGGATTTTTGATGTTCTAGACGAAAATCAAATCACACCCAAAACCATCACCTGATCCTTCCCAACCCCAAAATCGATCAAGACTTCAAAATAGATACTTGACATGTACTAGAAAAAAGATACTCCTAATCAAGATCTATCATTATAGATATAGATGAGTCATTTTGGAGCATCCTGAAGGATTTTTGATGTTCTAGACGAAAATCAAATCACACCCAAAACCATCACCTGATCCTTCCCAACCCCCAAAATCGATCAAGACTTCATAATAGATAATAGAATAGAAAAAGATACTCCTAATCAAGATCTATCATTATAGATATAGATGAGTCATTTTGGAGCATCCTGAAGGATTTTTGATGTTCTAGACGAAAATCAAATCACACCCAAAACCATCACCTGATCCTTCCCAACCCCCAAAATCGATCAAGACTTCAAAATAGATACTTGACATGTACTAGAAAAAGATACTCCTAATCAAGATCTATCATTATAGATATAGATGAGTCATTTTGGAGCATCCTGAAGGATTTTTGATGTTCTAGACGAAAATCAAATCACACCCAAAACCATCACCTGATCCTTCCCAACCCCCAAAATCGATCAAGACTTCAAAATAGATACTTGACATGTACTAGAAAAAGATACTCCTAATCAAGATCTATCATTATAGATATAGATGAGTCATTTTGGAGCATCCTGAAGGATTTTTGATGTTCTAGACGAAAATCAAATCACACCCAAAACCATCACCTGATCCTTCCCAACCCCCAAAATCGATCAAGACTTCAAAATAGATACTTGACATGTACTAGAAAAAGATACTCCTAATCAAGATCTATCATTATAGATATAGATGAGTCATTTTGGAGCATCCTGAAGGATTTTTGATGTTCTAGACGAAAATCAAATCACACCCAAAACCATCACCTGATCCTTCCCAACCCCCAAAATCGATCAAGACTTCAAAATAGATACTTGACATGTACTAGAAAAGGATACTCCTAATCAAGATCTATCATTATAGACATAGATGAGTCATTTTGGAGCATCCTGAAGGATTTTTGATGTTCTAGACGAAAATCAAATCACACCCAAAACCATCACCTGATCCTTCCCAACCCCCAAAATCGATCAAGACTTCAAAATAGATACTTGACATGTACTAGAAAAAGATACTCCTAATCAAGATCTATCATTATAGATATAGATGAGTCATTTTGGAGCATCCTGAAGGATTTTTGATGTTCTAGACGAAAATCAAATCACACCCAAAACCATCACCTGATCCTTCCCAACCCCCAAAATCGATCAAGACTTCAAAATAGATACGTGACATGTAATAGAAAAAGATACTCCTAACCAAGATCTATCACTATAGATATAGATGAGTCATTTTGGAGCATCCTGAAGGATTTTTGATGTTCTAGACGAAAATCAAATCACACCCAAAACCATCACCTGATCCTTCCCAACCCCCAAAATCGATCAAGACTTCAAAATAGATACTTGACATGTACTAGAAAAAGATACTCCTAATCAAGATCTATCATTATAGATATAGATGAGTCATTTTGGAGCATCCTAAAGGATTTTTGATGTTCTAGACGAAAATCAAATCACACCCAAAACCATCACCTGATCCTTCCCAACCCCCAAAATCGATCAAGACTTCAAAATAGATACTTGACATGTACTAGAAAAAGATACTCCTAATCAAGATCTATCATTATAGATATAGATGAGTCATTTTGGAGCATCCTGAAGGATTTTTGATGTTCTAGACGAAAATCAAATCACACCCAAAACCATCACCTGATCCTTCCCAACCCCCAAAATCGATCAAGACTTCAAAATAGATACTTGACATGTACTAGAAAAAGATACTCCTAATCAAGATCTATCATTATAGATATAGATGAGTCATTTTGGAGCATCCTGAAGGATTTTTGATGTTCTAGACGAAAATCAAATCACACCCAAAACCATCACCTGATCCTTCCCAACCCCCAAAATCGATCAAGACTTCAAAATAGATACTTGACATGTACTAGAAAAAGATACTCCTAATCAAGATCTATCATTATAGATATAGATGAGTCATTTTGGAGCATCCTGAAGGATTTTTGATGTTCTAGACGAAAATCAAATCACACCCAAAACCATCACCTGATCCTTCCCAACCCCCAAAATCGATCAAGACTTCAAAATAGATACTTGACATGTACTAGAAAAAGATACTCCTAATCAAGATCTATCATTATAGATATAGATGAGTCATTTTGGAGCATCCTGAAGGATTTTTGATGTTCTAGACGAAAATCAAATCACACCCAAAACCATCACCTGATCCTTCCCAACCCCCAAAATCGATCAAGACTTCAAAATAGATACTTGACCTGTACTAGAAAAAGATACTCCTAATCAAGATCTATCATTGTAGATATAGATGAGTCATTTTGGAGCATCCTGAAGGATTTTTGATGTTCTAGACGAAAATCAAATCACACCCAAAACCATCACCTGATCCTTCCCAACCCCCAAAATCGATCAAGACTTCAAAATAGATACTTGACATGTACTAGAAAAAGATACTCCTAATCAAGATCTATCATTATAGATATAGATGAGTCATTTTGGAGCATCCTGAAGGATTTTTGATGTTCTAGACGAAAATCAAATCACACCCAAAACCATCACCTGATCCTTCCCAACCCCCAAAATCGATCAAGACTTCAAAATAGATACTTGACATGTACCAAAAAAAGATACTCCTAATCAAGATCTATCATTATAGATATAGATGAGTCATTTTGGAGCATCCTGAAGGATTTTTGATGTTCTAGACGAAAATCAAATCACACCCAAAACCATCACCTGATCCTTCCCAACCCCCAAAATCGATCAAGACTTCAAAATAGATACTTGACATGTACTAGAAAAAGATACTCCTAATCAAGATCTATCATTATAGATATAGATGAGTCATTTTGGAGCATCCTGAAGGATTTTTGATGTTCTAGACGAAAATCAAATCACACCCAAAACCATCACCTGATCCTTCCCAACCCCCAAAATCGATCAAGACTTCAAAATAGATACTTGACATGTACTAGAAAAAGATACTCCTAATCAAGATCTATCATTATAGATATAGATGAGTCATTTTGGAGCATCCTGAAGGATTTTTGATGTTCTAGACGAAAATCAAATCACACCCAAAACCATCACCTGATCCTTCCCAACCCCCAAAATCGATCAAGACTTCAAAATAGATACGTGACATGTAATAGAAAAAGATACTCCTAACCAAGATCTATCACTATAGATATAGATGAGTCATTTTGGAGCATCCTGAAGGATTTTTGATGTTCTAGACGAAAATCAAATCACACCCAAAACCATCACCTGATCCTTCCCAACCCCCAAAATCGATCAAGACTTCAAAATAGATACTTGACATGTACTAGAAAAAGATACTCCTAATCAAGATCTATCATTATAGATATAGATGAGTCATTTTGGAGCATCCTAAAGGATTTTTGATGTTCTAGACGAAAATCAAATCACACCCAAAACCATCACCTGATCCTTCCCAACCCCCAAAATCGATCAAGACTTCAAAATAGATACTTGACATGTACTAGAAAAAGATACTCCTAATCAAGATCTATCATTATAGATATAGATGAGTCATTTTGGAGCATCCTGAAGGATTTTTGATGTTCTAGACGAAAATCAAATCACACCCAAAACCATCACCTGATCCTTCCCAACCCCCAAAATCGATCAAGACTTCAAAATAGATACTTGACATGTACTAGAAAAAGATACTCCTAATCAAGATCTATCATTATAGATATAGATGAGTCATTTTGGAGCATCCTGAAGGATTTTTGATGTTCTAGACGAAAATCAAATCACACCCAAAACCATCACCTGATCCTTCCCAACCCCCAAAATCGATCAAGACTTCAAAATAGATACTTGACATGTACTAGAAAAAGATACTCCTAATCAAGATCTATCATTATAGATATAGATGAGTCATTTTGGAGCATCCTGAAGGATTTTTGATGTTCTAGACGAAAATCAAATCACACCCAAAACCATCACCTGATCCTTCCCAACCCCCAAAATCGATCAAGACTTCAAAATAGATACTTGACATGTACTAGAAAAAGATACTCCTAATCAAGATCTATCATTATAGATATAGATGAGTCATTTTGGAGCATCCTGAAGGATTTTTGATGTTCTAGACGAAAATCAAATCACACCCAAAACCATCACCTGATCCTTCCCAACCCCCAAAATCGATCAAGACTTCAAAATAGATACTTGACCTGTACTAGAAAAAGATACTCCTAATCAAGATCTATCATTGTAGATATAGATGAGTCATTTTGGAGCATCCTGAAGGATTTTTGATGTTCTAGACGAAAATCAAATCACACCCAAAACCATCACCTGATCCTTCCCAACCCCCAAAATCGATCAAGACTTCAAAATAGATACTTGACATGTACTAAAAAAAGATACTCCTAATCAAGATCTATCATTATAGATATAGATGAGTCATTTTGGAGCATCCTGAAGGATTTTTGATGTTCTAGACGAAAATCAAATCACACCCAAAACCATCACCTGATCCTTCCCAACCCCCAAAATCGATCAAGACTTCAAAATAGATACTTGACATGTACCAAAAAAAGATACTCCTAATCAAGATCTATCATTATAGATATAGATGAGTCATTTTGGAGCATCCTGAAGGATTTTTGATGTTCTAGACGAAAATCAAATCACACCCAAAACCATCACCTGATCCTTCCCAACCCCCAAAATCGATCAAGACTTCAAAATAGATACTTGACATGTACTAGAAAAAGATACTCCTAATCAAGATCTATCATTATAGATATAGATGAGTCATTTTGGAGCATCCTGAAGGATTTTTGATGTTCTAGACGAAAATCAAATCACACCCAAAACCATCACCTGATCCTTCCCAACCCCCAAAATCGATCAAGACTTCAAAATAGATACTTGACATGTACTAGAAAAAGATACTCCTAATCAAGATCTATCATTATAGATATAGATGAGTCATTTTGGAGCATCCTGAAGGATTTTTGATGTTCTAGACGAAAATCAAATCACACCCAAAACCATCACCTGATCCTTCCCAACCCCCAAAATCGATCAAGACTTCAAAATAGATACTTGACATTTACTAGAAAAAGATACTCCTAATCAAGATCTATCATTATAGATATAGATGAGTCATTTTGGAGCATCCTGAAGGATTTTTGATGTTCTAGACGAAAATCAAATCACACCCAAAACCATCACCTGATCCTTCCCAACCCCCAAAATCGATCAAGACTTCATAATAGATACTTGACATGTACTAGAAAAAGATACTCCTAATCAAGATCTATCATTATAGATATAGATGAGTCATTTTGGAGCATCCTGAAGGATTTTTGATGTTCTAGACGAAAATCAAATCACACCCAAAACCATCACCTGATCCTTCCCAACCCCCAAAATCGATCAAGACTTCAAAATAGATACTTGACATGTACTAGAAAAAGATACTCCTAATCAAGATCTATCATTATAGATATAGATGAGTCATTTTGGAGCATCCTGAAGGATTTTTGATGTTCTAGACGAAAATCAAATCACACCCAAAACCATCACCTGATCCTTCCCAACCCCCAAAATCGATCAAGACTTCAAAATAGATACTTGACATGTACTAGAAAAAGATACTCCTAATCAAGATCTATCATTATAGATATAGATGAGTCATTTTGGAGCATCCTGAAGGATTTTTGATGTTCTAGACGAAAATCAAAACACACCCAAAACCATCACCTGATCCTTCCCAACCCCCAAAATCGATCAAGACTTCAAAATAGATACTTGACATGTACTAGAAAAAGATACTCCTAATCAAGATCTATCATTATAGATATAGATGAGTCATTTTGGAGCATCCTGAAGGATTTTTGATGTTCTAGACGAAAATCAAATCACACCCAAAACCATCACCTGATCCTTCCCAACCCCCAAAATCGATCAAGACTTCAAAATAGATACTTGACATGTACTAGAAAAAGATACTCCTAATCAAGATCTATCATTATAGATATAGATGAGTCATTTTGGAGCATCCTGAAGGATTTTTGATGTTCTAGACGAAAATCAAATCACACCCAAAACCATCACCTGATCCTTCCCAACCCCCAAAATCGATCAAGACTTCAAAATAGATACTTGACATGTACTAGAAAAAGATACTCCTAATCAAGATCTATCATTATAGATATAGATGAGTCATTTTGGAGCATCCTGAAGGATTTTTGATGTTCTAGACGAAAATCAAATCACACCCAAAACCATCACCTGATCCTTCCCAACCCCCAAAATCGACCAAGACTTCAAAATAGATACTTGACATGTACTAGAAAAAGATACTCCTAATCAAGATCTATCATTATAGATATAGATGAGTCATTTTGGAGCATCCTGAAGGATTTTTGATGTTCTAGACGAAAATCAAATCACACCCAAAACCATCACCTGATCCTTCCCAACCCCCAAAATCGATCAAGACTTCAAAATAGATACTTGACGTGAACTAGAAAAAGATACTCCTAATCAAGATCTATCATTATAGATATAGATGAGTCATTTTGGAGCATCCTGAAGGATTTTTGATGTTCTAGACGAAAATCAAATCACACCCAAAACCATCACCTGATCCTTCCCAACCCCCAAAATCGATCAAGACTTCAAAATAGATACTTGACATGTACTAGAAAAAGATACTCCTAATCAAGATCTATCATTATAGATATAGATGAGTCATTTTGGAGCATCCTGAAGGATTTTTGATGTTCTAGACGAAAATCAAATCACACCCAAAACCATCACCTGATCCTTCCCAACCCCCAAAATCGATCAAGACTTCAAAATAGATACTTGACATGTACTAGAAAAAGATACTCCTAATCAAGATCTATCATTATAGATATAGATGAGTCATTTTGGAGCATCCTGAAGGATTTTTGATGTTCTAGACGAAAATCAAATCACACCCAAAACCATCACCTGATCCTTCCCAACCCCCAAAATCGATCAAGACTTCAAAATAGATACTTGACATGTACTAGAAAAAGATACTCCTAATCAAGATCTATCATTATAGATATAGATGAGTCATTTTGGAGCATCCTGAAGGATTTTTGATGTTCTAGACGAAAATCAAACCACACCCAAAACCATCACCTGATCCTTCCCAACCCCCAAAATCGATCAAGACTTCAAAATAGATACTTGACATGTACTAGAAAAAGATACTCCTAATCAAGATCTATCATTATAGATATAGATGAGTCATTTTGGAGCATCCTGAAGGATTTTTGATGTTCTAGACGAAAATCAAATCACACCCAAAACCATCACCTGATCCTTCCCAACCCCCAAAATCGAACAAGACTTCAAAATAGATACTTGACATGTACTAGAAAAAGATACTGCTAATCAAGATCTATCATTATAGATATAGATGAGTCATTTTGGAGCATCCTGAAGGTTTTTTGATGTTCTAGACGAAAATCAAATCACACCCGAAACCATCACCTGATCCTTCCCAACCCCCAAAATCGATCAAGACTTCAAAATAGATACTTGACATGTACTAGAAAAAGATACTCCTAATCAAGATCTATCATTATAGATATAGATGAGTCATTTTGGAGCATCCTGAAGGATTTTTGATGTTCTAGACGAAAATCAAATCACACCCAAAACCATCACCTGATCCTTCCCAACCCCCAAAATCGATCAAGACTTCAAAATAGATACTTGACATGTACTAGAAAAAGATACTCCTAATCAAGATCTATCATTATAGATATAGATGAGTCATTTTGGAGCATCCTGAAGGATTTTTGATGTTCTAGACGAAAATCAAATCACACCCAAAACCATCACCTGATCCTTCCCAACCCCCAAAATCGATCAAGACTTCAAAATAGATACTTGACATGTACTAGAAAAAGATACTCCTAATCAAGATCTATCATTACAGATATAGATGAGTCATTTTGGAGCATCCTGAAGGATTTTTGATGTTCTAGACGAAAATCAAATCACACCCAAAACCATCACCTGATCCTTCCCAACCCCCAAAATCGATCAAGACTTCAAAATAGATACTTGACATGTACTAGAAAAAGATACTCCTAATCAAGATCTATCATTATAGATATAGATGAGTCATTTTGGAGCATCCTGAAGGATTTTTGATGTTCTAGACGAAAATCAAATCACACCCAAAACCATCACCTGATCCTTCCCAACCCCCAAAATCGATCAAGACTTCAAAATAGATACTTGACATGTACTAGAAAAAGATACTCCTAATCAAGATCTATCATTATAGATATAGATGAGCCATTTTGGAGCATCCTGAAGGATTTTTGATGTTCTAGACGAAAATCAAATCACACCCAAAACCATCACCTGATCCTTCCCAACCCCCAAAATCGATCAAGACTTCAAAATAGATACTTGACATGTACTAGAAAAAGATACTCCTAATCAAGATCTATCATTATAGATATAGATGAGTCATTTTGGAGCATCCTGAAGGATTTTTGATGTTCTAGACGAAAATAAAATCACACCCAAAACCATCACCTGATCCTTCCCAACCCCCAAAATCGATCAAGACTTCAAAATAGATACTTGACATGTACTAGAAAAAGATACTCCTAATCAAGATCTATCATTATAGATATAGATGAGTCATTTTGGAGCATCCTGAAGGATTTTTGATGTTCTAGACGAAAATCAAATCACACCCAAAACCATCACCTGATCCTTCCCAACCCCCAAAATCGATCAAGACTTCAAAAAAGATACTTGACATGTACTAGAAAAAGATACTCCTAATCAAGATCTATCATTATAGATATAGATGAGTCATTTTGGAGCATCCTGAAGGATTTTTGATGTTCTAGACGAAAATCAAATCACACCCAAAACCATCACCTGATCCTTCCCAACCCCCAAAATCGATCAAGACTTCAAAATAGATACTTGACATGTACTAGAAAAAGGTACTCCTAATCAAGATCTATCATTATAGATATAGATGAGTCATTTTGGAGCATCCTGAAGGATTTTTGATGTTCTAGACGAAAATCAAATCACACCCAAAACCATCACCTGATCCTTCCCAACCCCCAACATCGATCAAGACTTCAAAATATATACTTGACATGTACTAGAAAAAGATACTCCTAATCAAGATCTATCATTATAGATATAGATGAGTCATTTTGGAGCATCCTGAAGGATTTTTGATGTTCTAGACGAAAATCAAATCACACCCAAAACCATCACCTGATCCTTCCCAACCCCCAAAATCGATCAAGACTTCAAAATAGATACTTGACATGTACTAGAAAAAGATACTCCTAATCAAGATCTATCATTATAGATATAGATGAGTCATTTTGGAGCATCCTGAAGGATTTTTGATGTTCTAGACGAAAATCAAATCACACCCAAAACCATCACCTGATCCTTCCCAACCCCCAAAATCGATCAAGACTTCAAAATAGATACTTGACATGTACTAGAAAAAGATACTCCTAATCAAGATCTATCATTATAGATATAGATGAGTCATTTTGGAGCATCCTGAAGGATTTTTGATGTTCTAGACGAAAATCAAATCACACCCAAAACCATCACCTGATCCTTCCCAACCCCCAAAATCGATCAAGACTTCAAAATAGATACTTGACATGTACTAGAAAAAGATACTCCTAATCAAGATCTATCATTATAGATATAGATGAGTCATTTTGGAGCATCCTGAAGGATTTTTGATGTTCTAGACGAAAATCAAATCACACCCAAAACCATCACCTGATCCTTCCCAACCCCCAAAATCGATCAAGACTTCAAAATAGATACTTGACATGTACTAGAAAAAGATACTCCTAATCAAGATCTATCATTATAGATATAGATGAGTCATTTTGGAGCATCCTGAAGGATTTTTGATGTTCTAGACGAAAATCAAATCACACCCAAAACCATCACCTGATCCTTCCCAACCCCCAAAATCGATCAAGACTTCAAAATAGATACTTGACATGTACTAGAAAAAGATACTCCTAATCAAGATCTATCATTATAGATATAGATGAGTCATTTTGGAGCATCCTGAAGGATTTTTGATGTTCTAGACGAAAATCAAATCACACCCAAAACCATCACCTGATCCTTCCCAACCCCCAAAATCGATCAAGACTTCAAAATAGATACTTGACATGTACTAGAAAAAGATACTCCTAATCAAGATCTATCATTATAGATATAGATGAGTCATTTTGGAGCATCCTGAAGGATTTTTGATGTTCTAGACGAAAATCAAATCACACCCAAAACCATCACCTGATCCTTCCCAACCCCCAAAATCGATCAAGACTTCAAAATAGATACTTGACATGTACTAGAAAAAGATACTCCTAATCAAGATCTATCATTATAGATATAGATGAGTCATTTTGGAGCATCCTGAAGGATTTTTGATGTTCTAGACGAAAATCAAATCACACCCAAAACCATCACCTGATCCTTCCCAACCCCCAAAATCGATCAAGACTTCAAAATAGATACTTGACATGTACTAGAAAAAGATACTCCTAATCAAGATCTATCATTATAGATATAGATGAGTCATTTTGGAGCATCCTGAAGGATTTTTGATGTTCTAGACGAAAATCAAATCACACCCAAAACCATCACCTGATCCTTCGCAACCCCCAAAATCGATCAAGACTTCAAAATAGATACTTGACATGTACTAGAAAAACATACTCCTAATCAAGATCTATCATTATAGATATAGATGAGTCATTTTGGAGCATCCTGAAGGATTTTTGATGTTCTAGACGAAAATCAAATCACACCCAAAACCATCACCTGATCCTTCCCAACCCCCAAAATCGATCAAGACTTCAAAATAGATACTTGACATGTACTAGAAAAAGATACTCCTAATCAAGATCTATCATTATAGATATAGATGAGTCATTTTGGAGCATCCTGAAGGATTTTTGATGTTCTAGACGAAAATCAAATCACACCCAAAACCATCACCTGATCCTTCCCAACCCCCAAAATCGATCAAGACTTCAAAATAGATACTTGACATGTACTAGAAAAAGATACTCCTAATCAAGATCTATCATTATAGATATAGATGAGTCATTTTGGAGCATCCTGAAGGATTTTTGATGTTCTAGACGAAAATGAAATCACACCCAAAACCATCACCTGATCCTTCCCAACCCCCAAAATCGATCAAGACTTCAAAATAGATACTTGACATGTACTAGAAAAAGATACTCCTAATCAAGATCTATCATTATAGATATAGATGAGTCATTTTGGAGCATCCTGAAGGATTTTTGATGTTCTAGACGAAAATCAAATCACACCCAAAACCATCACCTGATCCTTCCCAACCCCCAAAATCGATCAAGACTTCAAAATAGATACTTGACATGTACTAGAAAAAGATACTCCTAATCAAGATCTATCATTATAGATATAGATGAGTCATTTTGGAGCATCCTGAAGGATTTTTGATGTTCTAGACGAAAATCAAATCACACCCAAAACCATCACCTGATCCTTCGCAACCCCCAAAATCGATCAAGACTTCAAAATAGATACTTGACATGTACTAGAAAAAGATACTCCTAATCAAGATCTATCATTATAGATATAGATGAGTCATTTTGGAGCATCCTGAAGGATTTTTGATGTTCTAGACGAAAATCAAATCACACCCAAAACCATCACCTGATCCTTCCCAACCCCCAAAATCGATCAAGACTTCAAAATAGATACTTGACATGTACTAGAAAAAGATACTCCTAATCAAGATCTATCATTATAGATATAGATGAGTCATTTTGGAGCATCCTGAAGGATTTTTGATGTTCTAGACGAAAATCAAATCACACCCAAAACCATCACCTGATCCTTCCCAACCCCCAAAATCGATCAAGACTTCAAAATAGATACTTGACATGTACTAGAAAAAGATACTCCTAATCAAGATCTATCATTATAGATATAGATGAGTCATTTTGGAGCATCCTGAAGGATTTTTGATGTTCTAGACGAAAATCAAATCACACCCAAAACCATCACCTGATCCTTCCCAACCCCCAAAATCGATCAAGACTTCAAAATAGATACTTGACATGTACTAGAAAAAGATACTCCTAATCAAGATCTATCATTATAGATATAGATGAGTCATTTTGGAGCATCCTGAAGGATTTTTGATGTTCTAGACGAAAATCAAATCACACCCAAAACCATCACCTGATCCTTCCCAACCCCCAAAATCGATCAAGATTTCAAAATAGATACTTGACATGTACTAAAAAAAGATACTCCTAATCAAGATCTATCATGATAGATACAGATGAGTCATTTTGGAGCATCCTGAAGGATTTTTGATGTTCTAGACGAAAATCAAATCACACCCAAAACCATCACCTGATCCTTCCCAACCCCCAACATCGATCAAGACTTCAAAATATATACTTGACATGTACTAGAAAAAGATACTCCTAATCAAGATCTATCATTATAGATATAGATGAGTCATTTTGGAGCATCCTGAAGGATTTTTGATGTTCTAGACGAAAATCAAATCACACCCAAAACCATCACCTGATCCTTCCCAACCCCCAAAATCGATCAAGACTTCAAAATAGATACTTGACATGTACTAGAAAAAGATACTCCTAATCAAGATCTATCATTATAGATATAGATGAGTCATTTTGGAGCATCCTGAAGGATTTTTGATGTTCTAGACGAAAATCAAATCACACCCAAAACCATCACCTGATCCTTCCCAACCCCCAAAATCGATCAAGACTTCAAAATAGATACTTGACATGTACTAGAAAAAGATACTCCTAATCAAGATCTATCATTATAGATATAGATGAGTCATTTTGGAGCATCCTGAAGGATTTTTGATGTTCTAGACGAAAATCAAATCACACCCAAAACCATCACCTGATCCTTCCCAACCCCCAAAATCGATCAAGACTTCAAAATAGATACTTGACATGTACTAGAAAAAGATACTCCTAATCAAGATCTATCATTATAGATATAGATGAGTCATTTTGGAGCATCCTGAAGGATTTTTGATGTTCTAGACGAAAATCAAATCACACCCAAAACCATCACCTGATCCTTCCCAACCCCCAAAATCGATCAAGACTTCAAAATAGATACTTGACATGTACTAGAAAAAGATACTCCTAATCAAGATCTATCATTATAGATATAGATGAGTCATTTTGGAGCATCCTGAAGGATTTTTGATGTTCTAGACGAAAATCAAATCACACCCAAAACCATCACCTGATCCTTCCCAACCCCCAAAATCGATCAAGACTTCAAAATAGATACTTGACATGTACTAGAAAAAGATACTCCTAATCAAGATCTATCATTATAGATATAGATGAGTCATTTTGGAGCATCCTGAAGGATTTTTGATGTTCTAGACGAAAATCAAATCACACCCAAAACCATCACCTGATCCTTCCCAACCCCCAAAATCGATCAAGACTTCAAAATAGATACTTGACATGTACTAGAAAAAGATACTCCTAATCAAGATCTATCATTATAGATATAGATGAGTCATTTTGGAGCATCCTGAAGGATTTTTGATGTTCTAGACGAAAATCAAATCACACCCAAAACCATCACCTGATCCTTCCCAACCCCCAAAATCGATCAAGACTTCAAAATAGATACTTGACATGTACTAGAAAAAGATACTCCTAATCAAGATCTATCATTATAGATATAGATGAGTCATTTTGGAGCATCCTGAAGGATTTTTGATGTTCTAGACGAAAATCAAATCACACCCAAAACCATCACCTGATCCTTCCCAACCCCCAAAATCGATCAAGACTTCAAAATAGATACTTGACATGTACTAGAAAAAGATACTCCTAATCAAGATCTATCATTATAGATATAGATGAGTCATTTTGGAGCATCCTGAAGGATTTTTGATGTTCTAGACGAAAATCAAATCACACCCAAAACCATCACCTGATCCTTCGCAACCCCCAAAATCGATCAAGACTTCAAAATAGATACTTGACATGTACTAGAAAAACATACTCCTAATCAAGATCTATCATTATAGATATAGATGAGTCATTTTGGAGCATCCTGAAGGATTTTTGATGTTCTAGACGAAAATCAAATCACACCCAAAACCATCACCTGATCCTTCCCAACCCCCAAAATCGATCAAGACTTCAAAATAGATACTTGACATGTACTAGAAAAAGATACTCCTAATCAAGATCTATCATTATAGATATAGATGAGTCATTTTGGAGCATCCTGAAGGATTTTTGATGTTCTAGACGAAAATCAAATCACACCCAAAACCATCACCTGATCCTTCCCAACCCCCAAAATCGATCAAGACTTCAAAATAGATACTTGACATGTACTAGAAAAAGATACTCCTAATCAAGATCTATCATTATAGATATAGATGAGTCATTTTGGAGCATCCTGAAGGATTTTTGATGTTCTAGACGAAAATGAAATCACACCCAAAACCATCACCTGATCCTTCCCAACCCCCAAAATCGATCAAGACTTCAAAATAGATACTTGACATGTACTAGAAAAAGATACTCCTAATCAAGATCTATCATTATAGATATAGATGAGTCATTTTGGAGCATCCTGAAGGATTTTTGATGTTCTAGACGAAAATCAAATCACACCCAAAACCATCACCTGATCCTTCCCAACCCCCAAAATCGATCAAGACTTCAAAATAGATACTTGACATGTACTAGAAAAAGATACTCCTAATCAAGATCTATCATTATAGATATAGATGAGTCATTTTGGAGCATCCTGAAGGATTTTTGATGTTCTAGACGAAAATCAAATCACACCCAAAACCATCACCTGATCCTTCCCAACCCCCAAAATCGATCAAGACTTCAAAATAGATACTTGACATGTACTAGAAAAAGATACTCCTAATCAAGATCTATCATTATAGATATAGATGAGTCATTTTGGAGCATCCTGAAGGATTTTTGATGTTCTAGACGAAAATCAAATCACACCCAAAACCATCACCTGATCCTTCCCAACCCCCAAAATCGATCAAGACTTCAAAATAGATACTTGACATGTACTAGAAAAAGATACTCCTAATCAAGATCTATCATTATAGATATAGATGAGTCATTTTGGAGCATCCTGAAGGATTTTTGATGTTCTAGACGAAAATCAAATCACACCCAAAACAATCACCTGATCCTTCCCAACCCCCAAAATCGATCAAGACTTCAAAATAGATACTTGACATGTACTAGAAAAAGATACTCCTAATCAAGATCTATCATTATAGATATAGATGAGTCATTTTGGAGCATCCTGAAGGATTTTTGATGTTCTAGACGAAAATCAAATCACACCCAAAACCATCACCTGATCCTTCCCAACCCCCAAAATCGATCAAGACTTCAAAATAGATACTTGACATGTACTAGAAAAAGATACTCCTAATCAAGATCTATCATTATAGATATAGATGAGTCATTTTGGAGCATCCTGAAGGATTTTTGATGTTCTAGACGAAAATCAAATCACACCCAAAACCATCACCTGATCCTTCCCAACCCCCAAAATCGATCAAGACTTCAAAATAGATACTTGACATGTACTAGAAAAAGATACTCCTAATCAAGATCTATCATTATAGATATAGATGAGTCATTTTGGAGCATCCTAAAGGATTTTTGATGTTCTAGACGAAAATCAAATCACACCCAAAACCATCACCTGATCCTTCCCAACCCCCAAAATCGATCAAGACTTCAAAATAGATACTTGACATGTACTAGAAAAAGATACTCCTAATCAAGATCTATCATTATAGATATATATCAGTAATTTTGGAGCATCCTGAAGGATTTTTGATGTTCTAGACGAAAATCAAATCACACCCAAAACCATCACCTGATCCTTCCCAACCCCCAAAATCGATCAAGACTTCAAAATAGATACTTGACATGTACTAGAAAAAGATACTCCTAATCAAGATCTATCATTATAGATATAGATGAGTCATTTTGGAGCATCATGAAGGATTTTTGATGTTCTAGACGAAAATCAAATCACACCCAAAACCATCACCTGATCCTTCCCAACCCCCAAAATCGATCAAGACTTCAAAATAGATACTTGACATGTACTAGAAAAAGATACTCCTAATCAAGATCTATCATTATAGATATAGATGAGTCATTTTGGAGCATCCTGAAGGATTTTTGATGTTCTAGACGAAAATCAAATCACACCCAAAACCATCACCTGATCCTTCCCAACCCCCAAAATCGATCAAGACTTCAAAATAGATACTTGACATGTACTAGAAAAAGATACTCCTAATCAAGATCTATCATTATAGATATAGATGAGTCATTTTGGAGCATCCTGAAGGATTTTTGATGTTCTAGACGAAAATCAAATCACACCCAAAACCATCACCTGATCCTTCCCAACCCCCAAAATCGATCAAGACTTCAAAATAGATACTTGACATGTACTAGAAAAAGATACTCCTAATCAAGATCTATCATTATAGATATAGATGAGTCATTTTGGAGCATCCTGAAGGATTTTTGATGTTCTAGACGAAAATCAAATCACACCCAAAACCATCACCTGATCCTTCCCAACCCCCAAAATCGATCAAGACTTCAAAATAGATACTTGACATGTACTAGAAAAAGATACTCCTAATCAAGATCTATCATTATAGATATAGATGAGTCATTTTGGAGCATCCTGAAGGATTTTTGATGTTCTAGACGAAAATCAAATCACACCCAAAACCATCACCTGATCCTTCCCAACCCCCAAAATCGATCAAGACTTCAAAATAGATACTTGACATGTACTAGAAAAAGATACTCCTAATCAAGATCTATCATTATAGATATAGATGAGTCATTTTGGAGCATCCTGAAGGATTTTTGATGTTCTAGACGAAAATCAAATCACACCCAAAACCATCACCTGATCCTTCCCAACCCCCAAAATCGATCAAGACTTCAAAATAGATACTTGACATGTACTAGAAAAAGATACTCCTAATCAAGATCTATCATTATAGATATAGATGAGTCATTTTGGAGCATCCTGAAGGATTTTTGATGTTCTAGACGAAAATCAAATCACACCCAAAACCATCACCTGATCCTTCCCAACCCCCAAAATCGATCAAGACTTCAAAATAGATACTTGACATGTACTAGAAAAAGATACTCCTAATCAAGATCTATCATTATAGATATAGATGAGTCATTTTGGAGCATCCTGAAGGATTTTTGATGTTCTAGACGAAAATCAAATCACACCCAAAACCATCACCTGATCCTTCCCAACCCCCAAAATCGATCAAGACTTCAAAATAGATACTTGACATGTACTAGAAAAAGATACTCCTAATCAAGATCTATCATTATAGATATAGATGAGTCATTTTGGAGCATCCTGAAGGATTTTTGATGTTCTAGACGAAAATCAAATCACACCCAAACCATCACCTCATCCTTCCCAACCCCCAAAATCGATCAAGACTTCAAAATAGATACTTGACATGTACTAGAAAAAGATACTCCTAATCAAGATCTATCATTATAGATATAGATGAGTCATTTTGGAGCATCCTGAAGGATTTTTGATGTTCTAGACGAAAATCAAATCACACCCAGAACCATCACCTGATCCTTCCCAACCCCCAAAATCGATCAAGACTTCAAAATAGATACTTGACATGTACTAGAAAAAGATACTCCTAATCAAGATCTATCATTATAGATATAGATGAGTCATTTTGGAGCATCCTGAAGGATTTTTGATGTTCTAGACGAAAATCAAATCACACCCAAAACCATCACCTGATCCTTCCCAACCCCCAAAATCGATCAAGACTTCAAAATAGATACTTGACATGTACTAGAAAAAGATACTCCTAATCAAGATCTATCATTATAGATATAGATGAGTCATTTTGGAGCATCCTGAAGGATTTTTGATGTTCTAGACGAAAATCAAATCACACCCAAAACCATCACCTGATCCTTCCCAACCCCCAAAATCGATCAAGACTTCAAAATAGATACTTGACATGTACTAGAAAAAGATACTCCTAATCAAGATCTATCATTACAGATATAGATGAGTCATTTTGGAGCATCCTGAAGGATTTTTGATGTTCTAGACGAAAATCAAATCACACCCAAAACCATCACCTGATCCTTCCCAACCCCCAAAATCGATCAAGACTTCAAAATAGATACTTGACATGTACTAGAAAAAGATACTCCTAATCAAGATCTATCATTATAGATATAGATGAGTCATTTTGGAGCATCCTGAAGGATTTTTGATGTTCTAGACGAAAATCAAATCACACCCAAAACCATCACCTGATCCTTCCCAACCCCCAAAATCGATCAAGACTTCAAATAGATACTTGACATGTACTAGAAAAAGATACTCCTAATCAAGATCTATCATTATAGATATAGATGAGCCATTTTGGAGCATCCTGAAGGATTTTTGATGTTCTAGACGAAAATCAAATCACACCCAAAACCATCACCTGATCCTTCCCAACCCCCAAAATCGATCAAGACTTCAAAATAGATACTTGACATGTACTAGAAAAAGATACTCCTAATCAAGATCTATCATTATAGATATAGATGAGTCATTTTGGAGCATCCTGAAGGATTTTTGATGTTCTAGACGAAAATCAAATCACACCCAAAACCATCACCTGATCCTTCCCAACCCCCAAAATCGATCAAGACTTCAAAATAGATACTTGACATGTACTAGAAAAAGATACTCCTAATCAAGATCTATCATTATAGATATAGATGAGTCATTTTGGAGCATCCTGAAGGATTTTTGATGTTCTAGACGAAAATCAAATCACACCCAAAACCATCACCTGATCCTTCCCAACCCCAAAAATCGATCAAGACTCCAAAATACATACTTGACATGTACTAGAAAAAGATACTCCTAATCAAGATCTATCATTATAGATATAGATGAGTCATTTTGGAGCATCCTGAAGGATTTTTGATGTTCTAGACGAAAATCAAATCACACCCAAAACCATCACCTGATCCTTCCCAACCCCCAAAATCGATCAAAACTTCAAAATAGATACTTGACATGTACTAGAAAAAGATACTCCTAATCAAGATCTATCATTATAGATATAGTTGAGTCATTTTGGAGCATCCTGAAGGATTTTTGATGTTCTAGACGAAAATCAAATCACACCCAAAACCATCACCTGATCCTTCCCAACCCCCAAAATCGATCAAGACTTCAAAATAGATACTTGACATGTACTAGAAAAAGATACTCCTAATCAAGATCTATCATTATAGATATAGATGAGTCATTTTGGAGCATCCTGAAGGATTTTTGATGTTCTAGACGAAAATCAAATCACACCCAAAACCATCACCTGATCCTTCCCAACCCCCAAAATCGATCAAGACTTCAAAATAGATACTTGACATGTACTAGAAAAAGATACTCCTGATCAAGATCTATCATTATAGATATAGATGAGTCATTTTGGAGCATCCTGAAGGATTTTTGATGTTCTAGACGAAAATCAAATCACACCCAAAACCATCACCTGATCCTTCCCAACCCCCAAAATCGATCAAGACTTCAAAATAGATACTTGACATGTACTAGAAAAAGATACTCCTAATCAAGATCTATCATTATAGATATAGATGAGTCATTTTGGAGCATCCTGAAGGATTTTTGATGTTCTAGACGAAAATCAAATCACACCCAAAACCATCACCTGATCCTTCCCAACCCCCAAAATCGATCAAGACTTCAAAATAGATACTTGACATGTACTAGAAAAAGATACTCCTAATCAAGATCTATCATTATAGATATAGATGAGTCATTTTGGAGCATCCTGAAGGATTTTTGATGTTCTAGACGAAAATCAAATCACACCCAAAACCATCACCTGATCCTTCCCAACCCCCAAAATCGATCAAGACTTCAAAATAGATACTTGACATGTACTAGAAAAAGATACTCCTAATCAAGATCTATCATTATAGATATAGATGAGTCATTTTGGAGCATCCTGAAGGATTTTTGATGTTCTAGACGAAAATCAAATCACACCCAAAACCATCACCTGATCCTTCCCAACCCCCAAAATCGATCAAGACTTCAAATAGATACTTGACATGTACTAGAAAAAGATACTCCTAATCAAGATCTATCATTATAGATATAGATGAGTCATTTTGGAGCATCCTGAAGGATTTTTGATGTTCTAGACGAAAATCAAATCACACCCAAAACCATCACCTGATCCTTCCCAACCCCCAAAATCGATCAAGACTTCAAAATAGATACTTGACACCCAAAACCATCACCTGATCCTTCCCAACCCCCAAAATCGATCAAGACTTCAAAATAGATACTTGACATGTACTAGAAAAAGATACTCCTAATCAAGATCTATCATTACAGATATAGATGTGTCATTTTGGAGCATCCTGAAGGATTTTTGATGTTCTAGACGAAAATCAAATCACACCCAAAATCATCACCTGATCCTTCCCAACCCCCAAAATCGATCAAGACTTCAAAATAGATACTTGACATGTACTAGAAAAAGATACTCCTAATCAAGATCTATCATTATAGATATAGATGAGTCATTTTGGAGCATCCTGAAGGATTTTTGATGTTCTAGACGAAAATCAAATCACACCCAAAACCATCACCTGATCCTTCCCAACCCCCAAAATCGATCAAGACTTCAAAATAGATACTTGACATGTACTAGAAAAAGATACTCCTAATCAAGATCTATCATTATAGATATAGATGAGCCATTTTGGAGCATCCTGAAGGATTTTTGATGTTCTAGACGAAAATCAAATCACACCCAAAACCATCACCTGATCCTTCCCAACCCCCAAAATCGATCAAGACTTCAAAATAGATACTTGACATGTACTAGAAAAAGATACTCCTAATCAAGATCTATCATTATAGATATAGATGAGTCATTTTGGAGCATCCTGAAGGATTTTGATGTTCTAGACGAAAATCAAATCACACCCAAAACCATCACCTGATCCTTCCCAACCCCCATAATCGATCAAGACTTCAAAATAGATACTTGACATGTACTAGAAAAAGATACTCCTAATCAAGATCTATCATTATAGATATAGATGAGTCATTTTGGAGCATCCTGAAGGATTTTTGATGTTCTAGACGAAATAAAATCACACCCAAAACCATCACCTGATCCTTCCCAACCCCAAAAATCGATCAAGACTTCAAAATAGATACTTGACATGTACTAGAAAAAGATACTCCTAATCAAGATCTATCAATATAGATATAGATGAGTCATTTTGGAGCATCCTGAAGGATTTTTGATGTTCTAGACGAAAATCAAATCACACCCAAAACCATCACCTGATCCTTCCCAACCCCCAAAATCGATCAAAACTTCAAAATAGATACTTGACATGTACTAGAAAAAGATACTCCTAATCAAGATCTATCATTATAGATATAGATGAGTCATTTTGGAGCATCCTGAAGGATTTTTGATGTTCTAGACGAAAATCAAATCACACCCAAAACCATCACCTGATCCTTCCCAACCCCCAAAATCGATCAAGACTTCAAAATAGATACTTGACATGTACTAGAAAAAGATACTCCTAATCAAGATCTATCATTATAGATATAGATGAGTCATTTTGGAGCATCCTGAAGGATTTTTGATGTTCTAGACGAAAATCAAATCACACCCAAAACCATCACCTGATCCTTCCCAACCCCCAAAATCGATCAAGACTTCAAAATAGATACTTGACATGTACTAGAAAAAGATACTCCTAATCAAGATCTATCATTAAAGATATAGATGAGTCATTTTGGAGCATCCTGAAGGATTTTTGATGTTCTAGACGAAAATCAAATCACACCCAAAACCATCACCTGATCCTTCCCAACCCCCAAAATCGATCAAGACTTCAAAATAGATACTTGACATGTACTAGAAAAAGATACTCCTAATCAAGATCTATCATTATAGATATAGATGAGTCATTTTGGAGCATCCTGAAGGATTTTTGATGTTCTAGACGAAAATCAAATCACACCCAAAACCATCACCTGATCCTTCCCAACCCCCAAAATCGATCAAGACTTCAAAATAGATACTTGACATGTACTAGAAAAAGATACTCCTAATCAAGATCTATCATTATATATATAGAAGAGTCATTTTGGAGCATCCTGAAGGATTTTTGATGTTCTAGACGAAAATCAAATCACACCCAAGACCATAACCTGATCCTTCCCAACCCCCAAAATCGATCAAGACTTCAAAATAGATACTTGACATGTACTAGAAAAAGATACTCCTAATCAAGATCTATCATTATAGATATAGATGAGTCATTTTGGAGCATCCTGAAGGATTTTTGATGTTCTAGACGAAAATCAAATCACACCCAAAACCATCACCTGATCCTTCCCAACCCCAAAATCGATCAAGACTTCAAAATAGATACTTGACATGTACTAGAAAAAGATACTCCTAATCAAGATCTATCATTATAGATATAGATGAGTCATTTTGGAGCATCCTGAAGGATTTTTGATGTTCTAGACGAAAATCAAATCACACCTAAAACCATCACCTGATCCTTCCCAACCCCCAAAATCGATCAAGACTTCAAAATAGATACTTGACATGTACTAGAAAAAGATACTCCTAATCAAGATCTATCATTATAGATATAGATGAGTCATTTTGGAGCATCCTGAAGGATTTTTGATGTTCTAGACGAAAATCAAATCACACCCAAAACCATCACCTGATCCTTCCCAACCCCCAAAATCGATCAAGACTTCAAAATAGATACTTGACATGTACTAGAAAAAGATACTCCTAATCAAGATCTATCATTATAGATATAGATGAGTCATTTTGGAGCATCCTGAAGGATTTTTGATGTTCTAGACGAAATCAAATCACACCCAAAACCATCACCTGATCCTTCCCAACCCCCAAAATCGATCAAGACTTCAAAATAGATACTTGACATGTACTAGAAAAAGATACTCCTAATCAAGATCTATCATTATAGATATAGATGAGTCATTTTGGAGCATCCTGAAAGATTTTTGATGTTCTAGACGAAAATCAAATCACACCCAAAACCATCACCTGATCCTTCCCAACCCCCAAAATCGATCAAGACTTCAAAATAGATACTTGACATGTACTAGAAAAAGATACTCCTAATCAAGATCTATCATTATAGATATAGATGAGTCATTTTGGAGCATCCTGAAGGATTTTTGATGTTCTAGACGAAAATCAAATCACACCCAAAACCATCACCTGATCCTTCCCAACCCCCAAAATCGATCAAGACTTCAAAATAGATACTTGACATGTACTAGAAAAAGATACTCCTAATCAAGATCTATCATTATAGATATAAATGAGTCATTTTGGAGCATCCTGAAGGATTTTTTGATGTTCTAGACGAAAATCAAATCACACCCAAAACCATCACCTGATCCTTCCCAACCCCCAAAATCGATCAAGACTTCAAAATAGATACTTGACATGTCCTAGAAAAAGATACTCCTAATCAACAAGATCTTTCATTATAGATATAGATGAGTCATTTTGGAGCATCCTGAAGGATTTTTGATGTTCTAGACGAAAATCAAATCACACCCAAAACCATCACCTGATCCTTTTCAACCCCCAAAATCGATCAAGACTTCAAAATAGATACTTGACATGTACTAGAAAAAGATACTCCTAATCAAGATCTATCATTATAGATATAGATGAGTCATTTTGGAGCATCCTGAAGGATTTTTGATGTTCTAGACGAAAATCAAATCACACCCAAAACCATCACCTGATCCTTCCCAACCCCCAAAATCGATCAAGACTTCAAAATAGATACTTGACATGTACTAGAAAAAGATACTCCTAATCAAGATCTATCATTATAGATATAGATGAGTCATTTTGGAGCATCCTGAAGGATTTTTGATGTTCTAGACGAAAATCAAATCACACCCAAAACCATCACCTGATCCTTCCCAACCCCCAAAATCGATCAAGACTTCAAAATAGATACTTGACATGTACTAGAAAAAGATACTCCTAATCAAGATCTATCATTATAGATATAGATGAGTCATTTTGGAGCATCCTGAAGGATTTTTGATGTTCTAGACGAAAATCAAATCACACCCAAAACCATCACCTGATCCTTCCCAACCCCCAAAATCGATCAAGACTTCAAATAGATACTTGACATGTACTAGAAAAAGATACTCCTAATCAAGATCTATCATTATAGATATAGATGAGTCATTTTGGAGCATCCTGAAGGATTTTTGATGTTCTAGACGAAAATCAAATCACACCCAAAACCATCACCTGATCCTTCCCAACCCCCAAAATCGATCAAGACTTCAAAACAGATACTTGACATGTACTAGAAAAAGATACTCCTAATCAAGATCTATCATTATAGATATAGATGAGTCATTTTGGAGCATCCTGAAGGATTTTTGATGTTCTAGACGAAAATCAAATCACACCCAAAACCATCACCTGATCCTTCCCAACCCCCAAAATCGATCAAGACTTCAAAATAGATACTTGACATGTACTAGAAAAAGATACTCCTAATCAAGATCTATCATTGTAGATATAGATGAGTCATTTTGGAGCATCCTGAAGGATTTTTGATGTTCTAGACGAAAATCAAATCACACCCAAAACCATCACCTGATCCTTCCCAACCCCCAAAATCGATCAAGACTTCAAAATAGATACTTGACATGTACTAGAAAAAGATACTCCTAATCAAGATCTATCATTATAGATATAGATGAGTCATTTTGGAGCATCCCGAAGGATTTTTGATGTTCTAGACGAAAATCAAATCACACCCAAAACCATCACCTGATCCTTCCCAACCCCCAAAATCGATCAAGACTTCAAAATAGATACTTGACATGTACTAGAAAAAGATACTCCTAATCAAGATCGATCATTATAGATATAGATGAGTCATTTTGGAGCATCCTGAAGGATTTTTGATGTTCTAGACGAAAATCAAATCACACCCAAAACCATCACCTGATCCTTCCCAACCCCCAAAATCGATCAAGACTTCAAAATAGATACTTGACATGTACTAGAAAAAGATACTCCTAATCAAGATCTATCATTATAGATATAGATGAGTCATTTTGGAGCATCCTGAAGGATTTTTGATGTTCTAGACGAAAATCAAATCACACCCAAAACCATCACCTGATCCTTCCCAACCCCCAAAATCGATCAAGACTTCAAAACAGATACTTGACATGTACTAGAAAAAGATACTCCTAATCAAGATCTATCATTATAGATATAGATGAGTCATTTTGGAGCATCCTGAAGGATTTTTGATGTTCTAGACGAAAATCAAATCACACCCAAAACCATCACCTGATCCTTCCCAACCCCCAAAATCGATCAAGACTTCAAAATAGATACTTGACATGTACTAGAAAAAGATACTCCTAATCAAGATCTATCATTATAGATATAGATGAGTCATTTTGGAGCATCCTGAAGGATTTTTGATGTTCTAGACGAAAATCAAATCACACCCAAAACCATCACCTGATCCTTCCCAACCCCCAAAATCGATCAAGACTTCAAAATAGATACTTGACATGTACTAGAAAAAGATACTCCTAATCAAGATCTATCATTATAGATATAGATGAGTCATTTTGGAGCATCCTGAAGGATTTTTGATGTTCTAGACGAAAATCAAATCACACCCAAAACCATCACCTGATCCTTCCCAACCCCCAAAATCGATCAAGACTTCAAAATAGATACTTGACATGTACTAGAAAAAGATACTCCTAATCAAGATCTATCATTATAGATATAGATGAGTCATTTTGGAGCATCCTGAAGGATTTTTGATGTTCTAGACGAAAATCAAATCACACCCAAAACCATCACCTGATCCTTCCCAACCCCCAAAATCGATCAAGACTTCAAAATAGATACTTGACATGTACTAGAAAAAGATACTCCTAATCAAAATCTATCATTATAGATATAGATGAGTCATTTTGGAGCATCCTGAAGGATTTTTGATGTTCTAGACGAAAATCAAATCACACCCAAAACCATCACCTGATCCTTCCCAACCCCCAAAATCGATCAAGACTTCAAAATAGATACTTGACATGTACTAGAAAAAGATACTCCTAATCAAGATCTATCATTATAGATATAGATGAGTCATTTTGGAGCATCCTTAAGGATTTTTGATGTTCTAGACGAAAATCAAATCACACCCAAAACCATCACCTGATCCTTCCCAACCCCCAAAATCGATCAAGACTTCAAAATAGATACTTGACATGTACTAGAAAAAGATACTCCTAATCAAGATCTATCATTATAGATATAGATGAGTCATTTTGGAGCATCCTGAAGGATTTTTGATGTTCTAGACGAAAATCAAATCACACCCAAAACCATCACCTGATCCTTCCCAACCCCCAAAATCGATCAAGACTTCAAAATAGATACTTGACATGTACTAGAAAAAGATACTCCTAATCAAGATCTATCATTATAGATATAGATGAGTCATTTTGGAGCATCCTGAAGGATTTTTGATGTTCTAGACGAAAATCAAATCACACCCAAAACCATCACCTGATCCTTCCCAACCCCCAAAATCGATCAAGACTTCAAAATAGATACTTGACATGTACTAGAAAAAGATACTCCTAATCAAGATCTATCATTATAGATATAGATGAGTCATTTTGGAGCATCCTGAAGGATTTTTGATGTTCTAGACGAAAATCAAATCACACCCAAAACCATCACCTGATCCTTCCCAACCCCCAAAATCGATCAAGACTTCAAAATAGATACTTGACATGTACTAGAAAAAGATACTCCTAATCAAGATCTATCATTATAGATATAGATGAGTCATTTTGGAGCATCCTGAAGGATTTTTGATGTTCTAGACGAAAATCAAATCACACCCAAAACCATCACCTGATCCTTCCCAACCCCCAAAATCGATCAAGACTTCAAAATAGATACTTGACATGTACTAGAAAAAGATACTCCTAATCAAGATCTATCATTATAGATATAGATGAGTCATTTTGGAGCATCCTGAAGGATTTTTGATGTTCTAGACGAAAATCAAATCACACCCAAAACCATCACCTGATCCTTCCCAACCCCCAAAATCGATCAAGACTTCAAAATAGATACTTGACATGTACTAGAAAAAGATACTCCTAATCAAGATCTATCATTATAGATATAGATGAGTCATTTTGGAGCATCCTGAAGGATTTTTGATGGTTCTAGACGAAAATCAAATCACACCCAAAACCATCACCTGATCCTTCCCAACCCCCAAAATCGATCAAGACTTCAAAATAGATACTTGACATGTACTAGAAAAAGATACTCCTAATCAAGATCTATCATTATAGATATAGATGAGTCATTTTGGAGCATCCTGAAGGATTTTTGATGTTCTAGACGAAAATCAAATCACACCCAAAACCATCACCTGATCCTTCCCAACCCCCAAAATCGATCAAGACTTCAAAATAGATACTTGACATGTACTAGAAAAAGATACTCCTAATCAAGATCTATCATTATAGATATAGATGAGTCATTTTGGAGCATCCTGAAGGATTTTTGATGTTCTAGACGAAAATCAAATCACACCCAAAACCATCACCTGATCCTTCCCAACCCCCAAAATCGATCAAGACTTCAAAACAGATACTTGACATGTACTAGAAAAAGATACTCCTAATCAAGATCTATCATTATAGATATAGATGAGTCATTTTGGAGCATCCTGAAGGATTTTTGATGTTCTAGACGAAAATCAAATCACACCCAAAACCATCACCTGATCCTTCCCAACCCCCAAAATCGATCAAGACTTCAAAATAGATACTTGACATGTACTAGAAAAAGATACTCCTAATCAAGATCTATCATTATAGATATAGATGAGTCATTTTGGAGCATCCTGAAGGATTTTTGATGTTCTAGACGAAAATCAAATCACACCCAAAACCATCACCTGATCCTTCCCAACCCCCAAAATCGATCAAGACTTCAAAATAGATACTTGACATGTACTAGAAAAAGATACTCCTAATCAAGATCTATCATTATAGATATAGATGAGTCATTTTGGAGCATCCCGAAGGATTTTTGATGTTCTAGACGAAAATCAAATCACACCCAAAACCATCACCTGATCCTTCCCAACCCCCAAAATCGATCAAGACTTCAAAATTGATACTTGACATGTACTAGAAAAAGATACTCCTAATCAAGATCGATCATTATAGATATAGATGAGTCATTTTGGAGCATCCTGAAGGATTTTTGATGTTCTAGACGAAAATCAAATCACACCCAAAACCATCACCTGATCCTTCCCAACCCCCAAAATCGATCAAGACTTCAAAATAGATACTTGACATGTACTAGAAAAAGATACTCCTAATCAAGATCTATCATTATAGATATAGATGAGTCATTTTGGAGCATCCTGAAGGATTTTTGATGTTCTAGACGAAAATCAAATCACACCCAAAACCATCACCTGATCCTTCCCAACCCCCAAAATCGATCAAGACTTCAAAATAGATACTTGACATGTACTAGAAAAAGATACTCCTAATCAAGATCTATCATTATAGATATAGATGAGTCATTTTGGAGCATCCTGAAGGATTTTTGATGTTCTAGACGAAAATCAAATCACACCCAAAACCATCACCTGATCCTTCCCAACCCCCAAAATCGATCAAGACTTCAAAATAGATACTTGACATGTACTAGAAAAAGATACTCCTAATCAAGATCTATCATTATAGATATAGATGAGTCATTTTGGAGCATCCTGAAGGATTTTTGATGTTCTAGACGAAAATCAAATCACACCCAAAACCATCACCTGATCCTTCCCAACCCCCAAAATCGATCAAGACTTCAAAATAGATACTTGACATGTACTAGAAAAAGATACTCCTAATCAAGATCTATCATTATAGATATAGATGAGTCATTTTGGAGCATCCTGAAGGATTTTTGATGTTCTAGACGAAAATCAAATCACACCCAAAACCATCACCTGATCCTTCCCAACCCCCAAAATCGATCAAGACTTCAAAATAGATACTTGACATGTACTAGAAAAAGATACTCCTAATCAAGATCTATCATTATAGATATAGATGAGTCATTTTGGAGCATCCTGAAGGATTTTTGATGTTCTAGACGAAAATCAAATCACACCCAAAACCATCACCTGATCCTTCCCAACCCCCAAAATCGATCAAGACTTCAAAATAGATACTTGACATGTACTAGAAAAAGATACTCCTAATCAAGATCTATCATTATAGATATAGATGAGTCATTTTGGAGCATCCTGAAGGATTTTTGATGTTCTAGACGAAAATCAAATCACACCCAAAACCATCACCTGATCCTTCCCAACCCCCAAAATCGATCAAGACTTCAAAATAGATACTTGACATGTACTAGAAAAAGATACTCCTAATCAAGATCTATCATTATAGATATAGATGAGCCATTTTGGAGCATCCTGAAGGATTTTTGATGTTCTAGACGAAAATCAAATCACACCCAAAACCATCACCTGATCCTTCCCAACCCCCAAAATCGATCAAGACTTCAAAATAGATACTTGACATGTACTAGAAAAAGATACTCCTAATCAAGATCTATCATTATAGATATAGATGAGTCATTTTGGAGCATCCTGAAGGATTTTTGATGTTCTAGACGAAAATCAAATCACACCCAAAACCATCACCTGATCCTTCCCAACCCCCAAAATCGATCAAGACTTCAAAATAGATACTTGACATGTACTAGAAAAAGATACTCCTAATCAAGATCTATCATTATAGATATAGATGAGTCATTTTGGAGCATCCTGAAGGATTTTTGATGTTCTAGACGAAAATCAAATCACACCCAAAACCATCACCTGATCCTTCCCAACCCCCAAAATCGATCAAGACTTCAATATAGATACTTGACATGTACTAGAAAAAGATACTCCTAATCAAGATCTATCATTATAGATATAGATGAGTCATTTTGGAGCATCCTGAAGGATTTTTGATGTTCTAGACGAAAATCAAATCACACCCAAAACCATCACCTGATCCTTCCCAACCCCCAAAATCGATCAAGACTTCAAAATAGATACTTGACATGTACTAGAAAAAGATACTCCTAATCAAGATCTATCATTATAGATATAGATGAGTCATTTTGGAGCATCCTGAAGGATTTTTGATGTTCTAGACGAAAATCAAATCACACCCAAAACCATCACCTGATCCTTCCCAACCCCCAAAATCGATCAAGACTTCAAAATAGATACTTGACATGTACTAGAAAAAGATACTCCTAATCAAGATCTATCATTATAGATATAGATGAGTCATTTTGGAGCATCCTGAAGGATTTTTGATGTTCTAGACGAAAATCAAATCACACCCAAAACCATCACCTGATCCTTCCCAACCCCCAAAATCGATCAAGACTTCAAAATAGATACTTGACATGTACTAGAAAAAGATACTCCTAATCAAGATCTATCATTATAGATATAGATGAGTCATTTTGGAGCATCCTGAAGGATTTTTGATGTTCTAGACGAAAATCAAATCACATCCAAAACCATCACCTGATCCTTCCCAACCCCCAAAATCGATCAAGACTTCAAAATAGATACTTGACATGTACTAGAAAAAGATACTCCTAATCAAGATCTATCATTATAGATATAGATGAGTCATTTTGGAGCATCCTGAAGGATTTTTGATGTTCTAGACGAAAATCAAATCACACCCAAAACCATCACCTGATCCTTCCCAACCCCCAAAATCGATCAAGACTTCAAAATAGATACTTGACATGTACTAGAAAAAGATACTCCTAATCAAGATCTATCATTATAGATATAGATGAGTCATTTTGGAGCATCCTGAAGGATTTTTGATGTTCTAGACGAAAATCAAATCACACCCAAAACCATCACCTGATCCTTCCCAACCCCCAAAATCGATCAAGACTTCAAAATAGATACTTGACATGTACTAGAAAAAGATACTCCTAATCAAGATCTATCATTATAGATATAGATGAGTCATTTTGGAGCATCCTGAAGGATTTTTGATGTTCTAGACGAAAATCAAATCACACCCAAAACCATCACCTGATCCTTCCCAACCCCCAAAATCGATCAAGACTTCAAAATAGATACTTGACATGTACTGGAAAAAGATACTCCTAATCAAGATCTATCATTATAGATATAGATGAGTCATTTTGGAGCATCCTGAAGGATTTTTGATGTTCTAGACGAAAATCAAATCACACCCAAAACCATCACCTGATCCTTCCCAACCCCCAAAATCGATCAAGACTTCAAAATAGATACCTGACATGTACTAGAAAAAGATACTCCTAATCAAGATCTATCATTATAGATATAGATGAGTCATTTTGGAGCATCCTGAAGGATTTTTGATGTTCTAGACGAAAATCAAATCACACCCAAAACCATCACCTGATCCTTCCCAACCCCCAAAATCGATCAAGACTTCAAAATAGATACTTGACATGTACTAGAAAAAGATACTCCTAATCAAGATCTATCATTATAGATATAGATGAGTCATTTTGGAGCATCCTGAAGGATTTTTGATGTTCTAGACGAAAATCAAATCACACCCAAAACCATCACCTGATCCTTCCCAACCCCCAAAATCGATCAAGACTTCAAAATAGATACTTGACATGTACTAGAAAAAGATACTCCTAATCAAGATCTATCATTATAGATATAGATGAGTCATTTTGGAGCATCCTGAAGGATTTTTGATGTTCTAGACGAAAATCAAATCACACCCAAAACCATCACCTGATCCTTCCCAACCCCCAAAATCGATCAAGACTTCAAAATAGATACTTGACATGTACTAGAAAAAGATACTCCTAATCAAGATCTATCATTATAGATATAGATGAGTCATTTTGGAGCATCCTGAAGGATTTTTGATGTTCTAGACGAAAATCAAATCACACCCAAAACCATCACCTGATCCTTCCCAACCCCCAAAATCGATCAAGACTTCAAAATAGATACTTGACATGTACTAGAAAAAGATACTCCTAATCAAGATCTATCATTATAGATATAGATGAGTCATTTTGGAGCATCCTGAAGGATTTTTGATGTTCTAGACGAAAATCAAATCACACCCAAAACCATCACCTGATCCTTCCCAACCCCCAAAATCGATCAAGACTTCAAAATAGATACTTGACATGTACTAGAAAAAGATACTCCTAATCAAGATCTATCATTATAGATATAGATGAGTCATTTTGGAGCATCCTGAAGGATTTTTGATGTTCTAGACGAAAATCAAATCACACCCAAAACCATCACCTGATCCTTCCCAACCCCCAAAATCGATCAAGACTTCAAAATAGATACTTGACATGTACTAGAAAAAGATACTCCTAATCAAGATCTATCATTATAGATATAGATGAGTCATTTTGGAGCATCCTGAAGGATTTTTGATGTTCTAGACGAAAATCAAATCACACCCAAAACCATCACCTGATCCTTCCCAACCCCCAAAATCGATCAAGACTTCAAAATAGATACTTGACATGTACTAGAAAAAGATACTCCTAATCAAGATCTATCATTATAGATATAGATGAGTCATTTTGGAGCATCCTGAAGGATTTTTGATGTTCTAGACGGAAATCAAATCACACCCAAAACCATCACCTGATCCTTCCCAACCCCCAAAATCGATCAAGACTTCAAAATAGATACTTGACATGTACTAGAAAAAGATACTCCTAATCAAGATCTATCATTATAGATATAGATGAGTCATTTTGGAGCATCCTGAAGGATTTTTGATGTTCTAGACGAAAATCAAATCACAGTCAAAACCATCACCTGATCCTTCCCAACCCCCAAAATCGATCAAGACTTCAAAAAAGATACTTGACATGTACTAGAAAAAGATACTCCTAATCAAGATCTATCATTATAGATATAGATGAGTCATTTTGGAGCATCCTGAAGGATTTTTGATGTTCTAGACGAAAATCAAATCACACCCAAAACCATCACCTGATCCTTCCCAACCCCCAAAATCGATCAAGACTTCAAAATAGTTACTTGACATGTACTAGAAAAAGATACTCCTAATCAAGATCTATCATTATAGATATAGATGAGTCATTTTGGAGCATCCTGAAGGATTTTTGATGTTCTAGACGAAAATCAAATCACACCCAAAACCATCACCTGATCCTTCCCAACCCCCAAAATCGATCAAGACTTCAAAATAGATACTTGACATGTACTAGAAAAAGATACTCCTAATCAAGATCTATCATTATAGATATAGATGAGTCATTTTGGAGCATCCTGAAGGATTTTTGATGTTCTAGACGAAAATCAAATCACACCCAAAACCATCACCTGATCCTTCCCAACCCCCAAAATCGATCAAGACTTCAAAATAGATACTTGACATGTACTAGAAAAAGATACTCCTTATCAAGATCTATCATTATAGATATAGATGAGTCATTTTGGAGCATCCTGAAGGATTTTTGATGTTCTAGACGAAAATCAAATCACACCCAAAAACCATCACCTGATCCTTCCCAACCCCCAAAATCGATCAAGACTTCAAAATAGATACTTGACATGTACTAGAAAAAGATACTCCTAATCAAGATCTATCATTATAGATATAGATGAGTCATTTTGGAGCATCCTGAAGGATTTTTGATGTTCTAGACGAAAATCAAATCACACCCAAAACCATCACCTGATCCTTCCCAACCCCCAAAATCGATCAAGACTTCAAAATAGATACTTGACATGTACTAGAAAAAGATACTCCTAATCAAGATCTATCATTATAGATATAGATGAGTCATTTTGGAGCATCCTGAAGGATTTTTGATGTTCTAGACGAAAATCAAATCACACCCAAAACCATCACCTGATCCTTCCCAACCCCCAAAATCGATCAAGACTTCAAAATAGATACTTGACATGTGCTAGAAAAAGATACTCCTAATCAAGATCTATCATTATAGATATAGATGAGTCATTTTGGAGCATCCTGAAGGATTTTTGATGTTCTAGACGAAAATCAAATCACACCCAAAACCATCACCTGATCCTTCCCAACCCCCAAAATCGATCAAGACTTCAAAATAGATACTTGACATGTACTAGAAAAAGATACTCCTAATCAAGATCTATC
>NW_026605338.1:0-37090 GCF_945859685.1 Eupeodes corollae
GAAAATCAAAATTACAGAAATTTCCCAAATCTCGAAATTGCATTGAGAATGTATTTGGTTTTGATGGTAACAAATTGCATTGGAGAGCGCTCAATTTCAAAAAATAGAAATTATAAAAAATAGGCTTCGAACCACGATTGGACAAAACCGTCTAGCATTGAAGGCAATTTACTCCGGAAACTGGATTTAAACGAAGTCATCAACGATTTCACGGCGAAAAAAGCTAGAAAGGTTCCGTTCGTTAACCCTAAAATTTAATTTCAGATAATTATTTTTTCCGTTTATATTTATATGTGTTTGTTCAATACTAAAGGTATCGAACCTCGGTCTCACAATAAATTATTTATTGAAAAACTCGAGTGAAAAAATTGGTTTACTTTATTTTGAAAATAATTTGGGGCGTGGGAGCCTCCGCTTCTTTATTGCCCCGATGCTTCTGGAATTCTAGATCCGGCCCTAAATATTGCAAACAAAAAAAGATATTCCGAAAATATAGGCACACACAGAAAATTCTATGAAAATTTGTATACTAGATTTGAGGGACCTTCAAATATCGACAAATTGGACCGACTACAATAACTTCCTTTGGGAAGTTAAAAAGGTTATAACAATCTTGAATGACATAATCAATTTTTAACCGTTATTTCTTTTTAATTGACGATATCAGAAGTTTCTAAAAAACGCTTGGTATTGATGCTTATAAAAAACATAAAAAAGCCTTTAAAAAACACCTTAGGTACCTGTGCACTTGTATTTACATGTGTAACTTTAAAAAAAGTCCCATTCCTTAAAGTTTCATGGTAAATCTTCAGCATTACAAGATGAGATTCAAAACAATTTCAAGCCTTAGTGAAAATCCAATTAAAAGTACATCCCACGTCCCAAACACGTGCATTTGTATGTATTTACTTTTTAGTAAGAAACGTCTATAATTTGTATCACATAACAACCACAAAAAGTCACTTCCCACAAAATCCTGTAACCAGAAAAAAAGGAACTTCTAAACTTCTTTTCGCGAAAAATTTATATTTAAAAAAAGAAACCAACATTCAACCAAAAAAAAGAGAGTTCAAAACAATAATTGAAATGACAATCAATTTGAAATTTTGGCAATTTAATTCTTTGAAAGTTCTTCAAGAATCCTGACAACCAACAATAATGACTTTTTACCAGGTATACCCATCCTCTACATATACCTATACCAAGCATCAGCCATAAAGTATAAAATAAAATGGTATGTTGAGCGTTGAAGCTAGGTTAGGCATATTTCCTAGGAAACCACCACCATCGTCATCATCATCAGGGGCAGCTTCGTAATCTTATGGTTGGTAATCGTGTCACCGCCTTTGATTCTTACTCCAAAGTGCCATGAAATTGGTATGCAAATACCTTTTGGAATGACAACACAACGACGAAACGACTTGTTGTACTTGTACCTGCTACCCAAAACCATGATGCTAATCTGACAACTGACAGAAGGACCTTGTCTCTTTCTCAACCTCAAACCATCCGTGTATACCCACACCCTGTGTCGCAGTCAAATACCACCGAAGGACTTCTTCGACAATGAAATTGAAAATTGAGATTAGATTTTCAATGTTCCACTGATTTTTGGCGAACAAAATGAACTTACTCAACGCAGGAATGACGATGACGATTTTGGGGCTGCGACTCTTCAGCTTACTGCTACTCTGTTAAAGTCCTTTCTTATGCGCGTTGTTTAAAAGGTGAAGGAGAGGCACACATAGAAATGCTGATGCTCTTAACAGGATGTTCTTCCTAATCCAGATCTCAATTGGAATTCCTATTCCCACGCCACAAACTGTAGTACCTACCTACCTAACCTATACTCGATGACAGCAGTCAGAGCGCAATTGAAATGAAAGAAGGCTAAGACGAAGTCGTTGGGGCTTGGTGAGGGTTGGAAAAAAAAATTCAAATAAAATAAAATCACAAAATCGCATCAAGCAAATCAAACTTTGGAATTAGTTTCCATCTTCTAGAGAAATCAACGATGATGTCTGAACTGAAAAAGGAGCAGCAAAAGTTACCATTACCACCTTAATATCCAGATTTATAGCCAGGCAGCGCATCCGGCGAGTAGAAGCGGTGGCATTAGCATCACAGTACGCCCCAACATCATACCCTCACGACTACGGCCGACCTAGCAGAAAACCAAATCAAACTCGCATAAACTTTGAGCCCGAGAGTGGCTTGGTTTTGTGTGATTGGATTTGTGTGCGAGTTCCTTATGCCAAAGGAATTTGATTAGATTTATGTTGTCAACAATTTTAACGATCTCCTTTCGACGAAGTTATCCTTCTTCTTCTCATTCTGACAGCAACAATAAAAAAAGGAACAAAAACAAATATGCCACATTGAAAATCAAATTTAAAATTGTATACTTTCTACATCCACTTATACAATCCAAGGCGGCCTCGGCCTCATGTGACCCGAGGGCTTAATAGCAACCATCCTTCTGCTATACAACACAACCATAAGAGATTATGGCAAAGTAAATTCCTTATAAATATCCTTAAATACATAATTAAAATAGAGAACACAATAAGGTTTCTTGCGTAGGCTGGGGTTGGCCTCTCATGCGGCCGGGCCAGTCAGGCCGCATATAGTAACCCGAGGGCTTTCATTAATCATATTAAGTTCCGCTTGGGTAAAATTTATATTAACTCCTAAAAGGATCTTATCAAATCACCCTTCTATCGTCCTCTTTTTCGAAATATTATACTGTTATGTATTTTCTTTGGAATTAGGTACCTATTCTTGATGATAATGATGGCGGCAAGTAGCATACTACGCCCGCCATAGCCATCATCTTCAGCCACCACCCCCTTTCGAATTCTCTGTCACCCAACTATTTAATAGCGAAAGAGGTCCTGAGAAATTTTAATAAATGTTTCGCTTAGGGGTTTTTTCTTTTTTCTATTTTATTTTTCATTCTTGTTCTCGAAATATTCGAAAGTGTATTTAAGGATTATGATGGTTTGTATGTGAAATATTTTAATGGCAGCGGGTAGTTTTATTAACCCAAGTTCTTTAACTTTTCATGAGTTCGAACAGTTTTAGTTTGTGATGTACGAGTATATACTCGAGTATAAAGCTGCGGTAATCTTCGCAAGTTTAATCCACAATAATGCGGGATCTTCATAAATGGAATCGCAAAAGTTCATCGAATATTTATTACTACCCAACGGTCGCGGTGTTATTGTTTTTTGGGAACAAATTATTTTCAAGAATTGCTGTTGGTTACGGTTCAAGGCTTTTATTTTTGGAATAAAAATTAGTATATGAAGACTCAGTGAAGATACTATGGATATTTTTTGATTTTTAGGGAAAAATTATAATTTAGCTTTTTAGTTAAGCAGATGGCTTTGGCTTCTGCCCGATCGACATAATTTACGCACAGTTTATGGTTTCTGTCTCTAAGCGTAAGAACGTAATTTGAAGTATTCATCGGCAGTCGGAAGAGTTTTTTTTTTTAAATATCGTAGCAGTTTTTCAACTTCTTCATATGAGCGGTAATCCCCAGTTTGGCAACTATAGCATATGACAGAGCGCATAATTGATACAAAGACCTTGTATTTCGCGGAGGTCTTAATTTCATTGTTTCCGTTTATATATTTCCACAAGGAATTTATAAGCTTTTTAGCGGAAATCAGTTTTTTCTCAAGGCAGAGAGAAAACTTCGTGTTTTATTGCAGTATAACACCAAGGTATTAGTATTGTGTGATTCAATTGATTCACCATCTAGAAACCATTTTTCGCCGTTTCCCAATTTTGTTTGCCTGTTGCGAATGATCATAATTTCTGATTTTTCTAAATTTATTGCAAGCCTCCAGGTCTTACAATAAGTATTCAGTTTATTGATTATAAGTTGAAGACTCTGTGAAGATTCAGCAAACATATCGATGTCGTCAGCATAAAGAAGCACCTTAATTCATATTTCTGCAACGCATACTCCAGAAATTATATGAGAGGAAAAATCGTCAATGAACAGTGAAAACAATATTGCACTCAGAAGACAGCTTTGCTTCACTCCTGATGTTGTGTGAAACCATTCTGACATACTTTTGCCATTCCACATCGATTGTCGAGTATTTTGGTACATATTTCTGAGGACTTTTAACAGCTTCGTGGAAAATCCTTTCTGTGACAGTTTGTAGAACAATGCATTGCGATAGCCTTTACGAACACCTGCTTAATAATCACTCAATACTTCGTTTCTTTCTATCCATTCGTTTATTCGATTAAGTAGAATTCCAGAGAAAATGTTTGCTTTTGAGTTCATGAGCGATATACCCCTGTAGTTACATGCCAAATTAACATCACCTTTTTTATAGATCGAGTACACTACATCATCTTTAAATTCCTGAGGCACTATACCAGTTCTGAAGATTAAATTGAAGGCGTCAAGCATGTGAGTTAGGAAAACGATGGGAGCCATGTGCCACCTAACGTTTTATTCACAGGTACTGCTTCTTGCAAGGAATTGACAAATTCTCCAACAGTAAAAAAAAAACAGAAAAGAGCTTTCTCAAAGTAGCCGTTCGGATTCGGCATATAAACTGTAGGTCCCCTCCATCCCTGCAATTACTCGCGCACAGGAATGGTTGAGAGTTGTAAGTCACTAGGCCCTGGTTCTCTATGGACTGCCACTCAATTTATTTATTTTTAGGCTACGGTTTTTAAAAATCCCGTTAATCCAGGTGAACCGTTAATGATTTTGTCGATAATCAGGTAAAATAGACACGGAATCAAGGGACCTCTATGTTTTGCTCCCATTGATGTTTCAAACTAATCCGACATTTCCTCTCCATTCCACGGTGCAGTTAGATTTGCTTCCTAAATGTTTTCAATAGATTTCTTCCTAATTTTGTTGACATTTCCTTCATGTACAGCTTGTAAAACAAGGCTCTTTTATCGATAGTATCTAAGGCAGCCTAAAAACTCTATGATTAGGACATATAGCTCATTTTTCTACTGCAACGCTTTTTAAGGCAAAAATATTGAAGTCTGTTAAATAGCCGCTTCGGAGACCCGCCTGGAATTCCTTACAAATTTTGTTATGGTTAATCTAAACCAAGAAACTTGAGTCGAAAACCATTTTTTATCAGTTTTTAGATGTTTGTAGGTTTTCGATTTAAACTTAACATAGGAAGTTATTGTAATCGGACCAATTTGTCAAACTGAAAATTTTGACATTTCTCGACGTTTCAAGGTCCCTAGAGTCAAAATAAAAGATTTTTAGAAAGATGACTGTGCGTGCGTGTGTACGTTCGATCGTACGTCCGTACGTCCGTAAGTCCGTACGTTTGCGACGTCTTTTTCGTCGTCCATAGCTCAAGAAGATTTCAAGTAAATTTTGTTATACAGATAATAAGGCAGAAAGATTCCGAAAGGCCTCACAAGAAAATTGCGGGGGCAGCTTTTTACCATAGTAGTTAAAAAAATGGTGGACATTTTGTTTGTTTGTTTTTGAATAAAATTTTATACAATATATTGTGACGTGATATCAAAGAAGTATGTTTTTTTTTTTAAATCCATTTTATAAATAAAAAAAAACTGTAAAGAAAACTTGTCACCTCCAAAATTTTACGACTTAAATATGATTTCACCTCCAAAACAATTTTGTGCAACAAAAAATAATGTTTTTGACATCTGATAAAATTTTTAGAAAAATCGAATTGACCGTTTTTTTACAAAAAATAAAAATTAAGAAAACCATTACTCAAAGTTGGTAAAAATTGAATATCGATTCAAATATATTTTCAAAAACTTGAAATTTAGGATTCAAACTTATTTTATCTTTTAAGAAATATTGTTTTCAACATTCAGAAAAATGTTGAGAAAAATCGAATGGACAGTTTTTTTACAAAAAATATAAACCTAAAAAAAAATTAACAAAAGTTGGTAAAAATTGATTTTCGACTCAAATAGCTTTTCAAAAATTTAATATAATAGCTTCTTACTAATTTTTACCTATAAGAAATATTGTTTTAAACGTTAGGACAAATTTTGAGCAAAATCGAATTAACAGTTTTGTTTTACAAAAAAATTAATAAAATTAGTTGAAAGCCATAATATCAAGTTTTTGAAAAGATATTTGAGGCGAAAATCAATTTTTACCAACTTTTGTGAAATTTTCTTTAAAGTTTTTATTTTTTGTAAAAAAAAATTATCTACCTAATCGATTTTTCTTAAAATATTACTAATTGTTGACAATTTTTAAAAGATAAAAGTAGTTTAAAGCCAAAAACTTAAAATTTAGAAAAGATATTTAAATTGAAAACCAATTTTTACCAACTTAAATTAATATTTTTGTTTAGGTTTTTATTTTTTATAAAAAAAACTGTTAATTCAATTTAAAAACGTTATTTTTTGTTGCACAAAATTGTTTTGGAGATAAAATCATTTTGTATTCGTAAGATTTTCGAGTTGACACATTTTTTTTAGTTTTTTTTTTAATTATAAAAAAACCGTTTGATTTTTGCAAAAAATATACTTCAAATATATATTTACATTTGACATTTGACTTTCATAGAATATCTTATTAGCTAAACTTAAATTTAATTAATTATATATTATTTACAAGTAGAGTCTTACATTCATTTCGACTTAAATGGAAATCTAATAAATACTCAAATTGATTGAAACAGGAAGCAGCATTGCATATAGTTTTATTCAAACCGTAATTAGTATTGTGTCTTGGGATATAAAAGAAGTCGTTTTCTCTAGGTCGTAGGAAACGCGCAGAAGCATAGATATTAAATAAAGACAGCAACTTAGGGCTATCAATGTGGTTACACAGAATGTCCCTGACAAACATTGCGAAATAATAATCTCGTCTGTTTTGAAGTGGCATTAATTAAATTAATTGGCATCTTATATTATAGCCAGGCATATCAGAATGCAAGTAAGTTCTACGCAAAGCAAATTTTGTAAATCTTTTTTGAATACGTTCCAGCCGAAATGATCCTTTGTTGTAGTAGGGTGACCATATTGTACAGCAATATTCAAGATGAGACCGAACTAAGAATACGAACAGAGTCTTTAACGTGTAAGGGTCGCTAAATTCCTTAGAATTTCTAAATTTAAAAATAAGCATAGTATTCGATTTTGAGATCAAAAATTCCATATGCAAGGCGAAACTCAACTGAGAGTTAAAAATAACCCCCAAATCCTTTTGCACCGTTACGCGATTAAGATCACTCTGAGAGATGTTATATGCAAACAAAATTGGATTTCTAGCTCGAGTAAATGACATCACCGAACATTTACGAATATTTAAATATAAGCAATTTATATCACACCAATTTGTAAGCCTGTCAATATCAAGTTGAAGCTGAGTACAATCAGACACAGTTTTAATTTGTCTAAAAATCTTAAAATCATCCGCAAAAGGTAATCCACTTGAATTTAAAATAAAATTTGGCAAATCATTGATAAATAAAAGAAACAAAAGAGGATCTAGATGGCTTCCTTGTGGAACACCCGAATGATTGAAAATCGTTTTCGAAAAATGCGAACCTAATTTCACGTATTGCTTACGGTCTTTTAAGTAACTCATTACCCAACTCAGTAAAGTAGCGTGGAAACCCAAGCCCAATAATTTACGCTCTAAAATATGAAACTGAACACGATCAAAGGCCTTAGCAAAGTCTGTGTAGATAGCATCCACTTGAAAGCGTCGTTCCATACTGTGAAGACAGAAGTTGGTAAAAATTGACAAATTTGTTACAGTAGACCTACCACTTACAAACCCATGTTGATCTTCGGATATAAGAGACCGAGTGACAGAATAGAGTTTTCGCTTGACTATAGCTTCGAAGACTTTAGGGACCAATTGTAGTTTCGCAATTGGCCTATAATTTTCAATATTTTGCTTAGAACCAGACTTATGAATTGGGGTGACAAATGAGTACTTCCAGTACTTCCAACGGGATTACTAGATTATATCTACAATTTTTAACAAAAATACCTGGAATGTTGTCAGGTGGAAGAGTAGGAGAGCCATCAAGAGATGATAGTTCAGATAAAATATCATTTTTAGAGACATAAAGATTTCCCAAATTTACAGACGAGACATCACGAATTGGTTCAAAAGCAGATTCTGGCTCAGCAACGTAGTTAGATTGAAAAAAGTTCGCAAACATGTTACAAATATTTTTTAAATCGCTGCTCAGAACATCATTGTATTTCATAGATAAAGGAATACCGAGCGATTTCCTTTTTGTATTCAGAAAAGTCCAAAAACCCAAAGGATTCCTCTTAATTTTGGATTCTAAAGATAAAATATGCTGGCGATAAAGAAATCTTTTTAAAAATTCATATTCTTTTCTCAGTCGACAAAATGTTACATGATGTGATGAATCATTTAAACTTTTCTTATACATTCGTTTCATTCCACCTTTTAAGTTGGCCAATCTTTTATTAAACCATACAGGCTTATTTGAGCTCACCACTCTTTTGAGAGGTACACACTTAGAGAAAACGTCTTCTATTATTTTCATAAACAAGGCAAACATATCATTTAAATCAGATGATCCCGATAAACTTAATTCTCAATCAATCAAGGATAAAAAATAATTAATATAGTTATAATCTGCTTTCAAAAAATCATAAATACAATAATATTGATTAGAATCTTCAAAATAACAATTTAAAAAAGAAATATCAAAAGAGATGAGCAACGCTTTATGATGAATGTTATTATTTGACAATAAAAAAGTAGCTTCAGTTACAGTTAAAATTAAGTCTTCATATGTATATACTAAGTCTAAAATACGGCCAATACTATTACGGATTCCATTGAACTGAACAAAACTCATAGTCAGCATAGAATCAATCGTTTCTACTTCAAAATCAGTTAAGGCAATACACGGAATCAAACATTTATCATCATAAGAGTAAATCCATTTGAGGTTACTTAAGTTAAAGTCACCCAACACTAATATAAAAGAATTTAAATCTAAACTGTCAGCAATGATTTTTATGTTAGAAATATCTGCTTTAATTCTTCAATGGCAACATCAAAAGCAACAACTTCATACGCAACATTTACATCAGCAGCAACAACAATACCTTGCTTGGTTGACAATGAAAAACGTTTTTCATGCAATCATAGAGACATTATATTTTACTTATTTATACCACCAAAAAATTAATACTCAAATACCCTTTTACATTGTAATACAAAACTTCTCTGCAACTGGTGTAATGAGATAAATGTGAGTTCCGCATCTACGCACATAAGTACATAAAAATCTTGCTTTGTCATAGAAGTCAAGCTTTACTTCAAATTTATCAGCCTCAGTCATTTCTGAATTTCAGAATCCATATAGGAACCTTCTTTCCAAAATATTTAGCATGCTTTCAAAATTTTTAGAAAAGGTCAACTGTTATTCCAATCTTCAAATCCTTACACACGCTGCAATTAATTTACAAAATTTTTGTAAGTCAGTCCTTGTTCTCAAGACACTTGAAATGAAAAACATTTGTTATCAATTTTTAGATGTTTTTATAGGTTTTCAATTTTTTAAAATTAGTTTTTTCTTGCAAAAAAGAACTGAAAGTTAGCAGCAACATTTTAGCTATAACAAATAAGTTTGATTTTAAAATCTTTGTTTCCAATATTTTTATTCGAAAACTAATTTTAAAAGAACTTTTTCAAAGCGTTAAAAACAACATTTTGTATAAGATAGAATCATCTTGAACTTGATAATCTTTTATTATCAACAAGATATTCAGTCGATACTCAATTTTTACCAACTTAAATAGTATTTTAAAATGTTTTTATTTTTGGATAAAGCGTAGCTACGATTTACTAATGTCAAAAATATTATTTATTTAATTCATTCAATTGAAATATTTTTTGCACTTTTTTCTATAAAAAAAAGAGTAAAAGTTAATTTTTTTAAACGAATTTATACAAATTGAATATCACTTTATAATGTACAATTGTGTTTAGTAAAATGCTTCAGTTCTTAAATTATTATAATTTATTTGAAGTCTATATTTCTGACGTTTCCTGAGATGTGTTCGAAAACAAAAATATTCCGACCGTACGATCGAACAACGCACGTACGCATAGACATCTCTCTAAAAACCTTTGATTTAGATTCTAGTTGCCTTGAAACGTCGAGAAATTTCAAAATTTTCAACTCGCCAAATAGGACTGATTACAATTACTTCATATGAAAGTTACAGAAAAAACTTGTATGCATCGATATCTTCAAATTCCATCCATTCAACTTCCATTTTTAGTAATGATGTAGTTTTAACTTGCCAAATATCGAAATATAACAACTCCAACATCAACAATTGCCAAGATAGCTTCTTATTGCAAAACCTTTTATAAATTCTTCCATTTACTTTATTGGCACAAAGGATTTCGAAAAAAGAGATTATCTAGTTATCCCTTTATTTCTATGTTTAACCCAATAAACGTCAAAGCATACTCTACTCCTTGTACATCGCACAAAAACAGTTTTCCTATTAAAATTCAATTCCTTCGAGGCATACTCCTAAATAATATAAGAAGACTTCCTGTGTACCAACTACTACGTATACTTCATAAAGCCTCCTGAATCGGTCTCAAGATCCTTTTTATGTATCGTTTTGTTTTGTAGGGCACTCAGAGAATTGGCACTCTTGGCTGAACAACGAACAACCACGACTGAAGGAGCAGTAGCAGCAGCAGCAGTAGAATCAGTAGAAGCAAAATATCAGACGCAGAGAAGGAGCATAGGACTATAGCACAAGCTCAAGCACAAACCATCATCAGAGTTTAATGCCTTCGCCCGTATAATAATAATAATCACTCAAAATGACATTTGCATGAGTGCATCTTTATCATGCCACGTCAAAACTATGTAAACATTCCCTAAGCAAACACAAATGAGTCTCAATCTCCTCTTGGCCCCTTCGCCGCCTCCGAACTCGTTCACAATTCTCCGACCATATAAAGGACAATAAAATTCAAGAATACAAAAAGCAGAAGGACCAAAATCGACCGATGATGACGATGACGATGAAAAACGCAACCAACTTGAAACACAATCTTTGTCCTTTTATTGAGTTATGTATACAAACAATCGTACATACACTTATGTCTTCTGGCCAAAAGGACGACCATAAAGAAGCACAAGGACACAGAATACGATTTTTACCCAATTCGTCTGGTATTGTGTTTCGTTTGTATTAAAACCGATTGATGTATGATGATGAAATTATTTTGTTTGGAAGGATTTATTTTTTATTTAGTTCCTGGAAAACATAACATATCTACGGACAGGACATAGCTTCTCCTCTTTGTTCTTATTGGGGGAGGGATTCTTCTTAACAATATTGATTGTGATGTAGGATTTTGTGTGTAGGTGCGGGTATAGGGAGCTTGTGCGTATATATTAAAAGGAGGAGAGCAGGAGCAGGGGGATATTTGCAGAGAAAAAAAAGGAGATTTTATTCAATATCTCGTCGAAGGACAATGACACCATCACCGTACAACGAGACCACTCAAAATGGGTCGCAAAATCCCTTTTGTTGGCAATGTTTGTGGTTGATGAGAGCTTCCTTCTTTTCGTCTTCTTCTTCATTATTCGTCGTCGTCGGTGGGTGGGTATATCGTGTATAGTTCCTTGGAACAAGAGATGAAGAAGGACGAAGGACCAAGAGAGCATATAGAATCCCTTTTTTATGCCTTTATGGTTTCCGGGTCAGTAATGTAATAACCTTAAGGAATTTTTCTCATTTTCCTTTTCAAGTCACCATCGCCAGTCAGATTCAGGTTTTTCTTTCATTTTTTTATTTTTATTCATTTTTTGTGATTTTCCTCTGAAGGCATGAGCTTGATTACTTTGACAGATGTTCCAAGAAAATAAAAAGTTGAACTTTTTTGTGTCATTTATTTTAAGGGTATAAAAGGAAACTGTAAGGTTAAACAAATACATACCTGACAAAAAAATCGAATAAGAAAATGAATTCTTTTACTTTAGATTGTTAAGGACGAACATGGACATAGGTATATGATACTTCGACAATACTTTTGCATACAAAGTTAAATATTTGTTGATGAATGTATTAGACAGATATTTTTTGTAATAGCTATGTCCATAGTTTTGTTTCGGCAGATGACAGGTTTTTTTTAAAGAAACAAGATGAGTTTCAAAAGACGAATAATTAAAGTTAATGAGTCTTGCAAAATGACCATCTTTGCAAAATACCTGCACATTTGATCTTTTGAATTTGAACACGATTGATCAAAATTTTCGTACAATTGATGTTAGGGAAAAAGCAAGAATCAACATATAGCTTCACATTAGAAAACATGGATTTCCAAATCTAAACCACAAGTGGACATTGCTTGGCCTTGAGACTTTTTTTTTATAAATACGACAAAAGTTAAACGAATTGGAAACTATAACCTTCTGAAGGGTTGGGTAGAATCTGACAGTATCATTGGAATACGTGGCAACAGGACGACTTTTCCTTTAAGCTTTTCAGTTAAAATATTTGCTTCGAGAATGTTTCCGGTGATCTTTTTGATGACCAAATGTGCACCTTTTGTATAATTGAGCTGGATTCAAATTACGAAGGAGAATAAAAGGTGAACCAATCCTTAATCGAAGATTATGTGATGGCATTCCAGGCACATGAATTGGGTTTGTAAATGTACATTAACTACAGTATCGATTGTTTTAAAAGACATCAGATCGCCTGTATCTGGACGTAAATTTCGTCAGCTTCAACATTGTTGACTGCCAAAATAGCCCCATGAGTGAGCCAGTTATGATTCAAGCAATTATTCTGTATATCTGAAAGATTATCCTTAATTAATTATTTTTCAGAAGAACAGTGCAGAAATTGTCTGGCACTTAAATGCATTGGATATTTGGTTGCAATTAAATTTTTCCCGTCCCCAATTTCTAGTAGTTGTTCGGAAAATTGTGAACACAGAAATTGAGGAATAAAATTCACTGTATTTCGTTTGCTACAAAATTAATTTAAACCAAACTATAGCCTCAGCAACATGTGGTGGTTATAACCACCATATATGATATTAAATTGTAGCTTATATGAATCGTTTCGAAGTTTGACACAGCGACATGTATTGAATACTTACTCTATCCATTCAACAGATAACGCCATCTGTTATAATCGTTTGGAGCAACCAGATAATTGTAGAATGTAGATGTCAAATAATAGATAAATAATTTGCAACAAAAATCATAAATTGAGAATCAGTTTTTAACTATTTGAACTAAAGTTTTTATAAAATTTGTGAAATGGTTTTTTCATATAATCACAATATTATATTGTAACAAACAAAATAAAATACATACATAAATAAATTAGTTTGAATTTTTTTTCTAAATATTCTTAATATTTAACATGTAACTATATCAAATTTTGCACTTTTAAGAAATTAACAGTTCGTGAAAAATAAATCATAGCAAAAAACCTTTAATCTGAAGAACGAGCCTATTAATTAAAAATTTTAGAAACTCAAAGATCAAAAATAAATTTAAAAAACTACAAACATTTTAAGTAGATATTTTTTTATTTAAACTTAAGTTCACTTAACTAGTTCCTGTGGCATGATGGTTAGTTCGTTGGACTCAGTCGTTCTTTGACTTCCAAAGTGTGAAGAAGTGTTTACAGATTTATCTCAAAGTTAAAATAGTGCAAGTGATAAGTAAAAATCAAAGTTGGCAGTTTGCCACCATAGAAATTAACCATCGATAGCCCAGTGGAGGTGGCGTCCGAAGGAATACGAAATAAAAACAAAAAATGTTAGATTTGCGGCTGTGGTTGTTCTAGTTTTAAGTAGTTTATAGGTAGAATAGGTAGTTTAAGTTAGCTTTAAGTTTTATATTAAGGACCTTATTTTAAGAAGTTTTTAAGTAAAAATAAAAAAGGACCTTGATATTAGTTTTTTCTCGTAATTTTCTAATAAATACAAAATAAATAAAATTTAAATAAAAGTAAAATAGATCTTAGTGCCGAAAGGCATTAGTAGTTAGAGTTATAGTTTAACTTAGAGTGTCCGTATGGGACCATTAAGTTTGTTGTAAGTTATGGATAATTAGGCTAGTTTTATGAATTTTTGTCTAGCTTTAAGATAGGTTTAAGATTGAGTAAATAAAAATTAATTTGAAAAAAAAAACAAAAAAAAGTGGCGTCCGAAGGCAGATCCAAAGGTCGTGGGTTCGAGTCCCAGTCGGAGTCTACCAAAAAATTAATAACTTTTTTTCACAACCGAGAAATTGTGGACTTTATTATTAGGGAAGAGAAGCAAATGGTTAAGGAGAAGAAAGCGGGGGTATCGAAAGATACCTCTGCCAACACATCGTTCGATGTTGCGGTGGTGCCAGCAGCGGTACCGCAAGCAACTGCAACAACATCAGGTCAGGCATCTGACCAATGGATGAAAACAACAACCAACAAAAAAAGAAAAATCAAGAAACATAGCCCAAATAAAGTGGAGAGGGCCAACTCTGCTAAGCGGCGGGATATGAGGAAAGAAATGGAAGGTGGTAAGGGAGGAATTATCACGAGAGTGAGTTCTCAGACTACGCCGAGTCTGAGAAAACAGAGTATGTTTCCGAAGGTGGAGAGGGGCTCTTCAGGTCTCCGAATATGCATTTAATCATATCGGAGCCAGAGCCATTCCCGCCGACAACGAAGGCTTTGGAGGTAGAGGCGGACCACCAAGATGAGACAAGACTTGTAAAGGCCCTGCAAGCCAAACAAGCAACCATTAGCCAATTTGAAAAAAACCTCAGAAAGCTCAAGGAAGAAATGGAGCCCCTCCTAACTCAGCTGAACCTAAAACAAGAGGCACGCCGACAACAAGAGGCAGCTCAACGGCAACAAAAACAACAGCAGCAAAAACAACTGTAGCAGAAACAACAGCAACAACAACCACAGCAGCAAAATCAACCACAAACCAAGCCCGCTACCAAAAACACAGGAGCGGAGCAAAAGAAAAAACCGCCATCAGCAGTGACAGGCCCGGATGTTGAGGGCCCATCGACCTCAACTAAAGCATTGGAGCAGCAACAACAGCAGCAGAAACAGCAGCAGCAGAAACAGCAGCAGCAGAAACAGCAGCAGCAGAAACAACAGCAGCAGGAACAGCAACAGCAACACCAGCAACAACCACAGCCCAAGAAGGAGAAGGTGCCACCAATTAGGACCTACCGGGTTGACATACAGGACATTAAACAGGTATGTAAGTAGGCCACTCAGGGCAAATTTCTCATTAAAATTTTAAACGAAAAAGAAAAGAGTTATTCGGTCCAGTGCTTCTCACTGGCCGAATACAAGTTAGTGAAAGAATTGTTAAAAGAGGCCACAGCTGAGTTCTTCAGCTACACGCCAAAAAGTGAAAAGTTTAAGACGGTCCTTCTGAAGGGCATAAGTTCCTGCACGGAACCGGAGGAGCTCTAAGCTGAGCTCCACCAAAAAGCCAATGACGATCTCGATTTTATCGGGGTCAAGCCTTTCCCTACGGTTCCTCGTAACATTATCGCCCCAAAGCAGTTTTGAGAATGTCAAGAGAATCGAATCTCTCGACAATCAAACTGTACACTGGGAGACATTAAAAAGGCACGACGACATTTTACATTGTACGAAGTGCCAGAGGTTTGGCCATGCCAATGCCAATTGCAATTTATCCAGTGCATTGGAAGACCGCTGTGGTTCATCCTCTCCCGAAAAAGGGAAAGGACAACTCCAACCCGTCAAATCTTCGGTCGATAAGTCTTCTTCCGAGCATCAACAAAGTTTTCGAAAAAATCATTAATAGGGCTCTGACTAAGTGGGCTGCGGACAACAAAATAATTCCGGATAAGCAGTTCAGGTTCAAGGCGGGTCATGACACAATTCATGCTGCGTCTAAACTCGTTTCTGATATCCAATGGAATAAATCAAAACAACAATGCACAGGTGCTGTTCTGGTTGATTTGGAAAAGGCCTTTGACACCGTATGGTTAGAGGGTCTTTACCTAAAACTGAGCAGGCTTGGCATAAGCAAGACATTGTTGTATATACTTTATGATATGCTTAACGGTAGAAAGTTTGTTGTCAAAAGTGGCAATTCAACTTCTACCACACATTCTCAAATGGTCTTCAACAGGGAGCGGTGAATTCGCCGATTCTCTTTAGCATTTACACCAGCGATCTGATAGGTAGTCTTACAAAGGCAATTGCGTTCGCCGACGATCTAATTGCGTACAGAACGGCCCCGAAGGTTGAGGTTATTAGAATTCTCTTGCAGCGTGATTTCGATAAGATTCAGCTACATTGTGACGACTGGAAACTGAAAATAAATGTCCAGAAGTCGTAGACAATTCTGTTCCGGACTCCGTTGGCTAGGGCCACGAGGGATACGTGCAAGAATTGGCGCAAAAATGTAGTGTATCTGGTTAGATCTACTTACTTACTTACTTACTTACTTAAGGTGGCGCTACAGTCCGAGGCGGACCTGGGCCTCAACCAACAAGCGTCTCCAGCCAGCTCGGTCGTTAGCTAGCTGTCTCCAGTTTCGCACGCCAAGTTCGTTGAGGTCCTCTCCCACCTGCGTGCGCCACCTGAGTCGCGGTCTTCCTCTACTGGCCGTCCCTCGGGATTGGATTCGAAGACCTTCCGGGCTGTAGCGTTGATGTCCATCCGCTCTATATGACCTAGCCATCTAAGCCGTTGGACTTTAATTCTGCTAACTAGGTCAGTGTCGCTGTACAGCCCGTACAGTTCGTCGTTATATCTTCTCCTCCATTCTCCATCTATGCGTACGGGACCAAAAATCACCCGAAGAAATTTTCTCTCGAAGCATCCTAAGACGCTCTCATCTTTCTTTGACAGGGTCCAGGCCTCAGCGCCATAAATGAGAACCGGGATGATGAGTGTCTTATAGATGGTGATTTTACATGCTCGAGAGAGGACTTTACTTCTCAATTGCCTTCTAAGTCCAAAGAAGCAGCGATTTGCAAGAATTATTCTTCATTTGATTTCAACGCTGGTGTCGTTCTACTCGTATGTGTTAATAGCGGTGCCTAGGTAGACAAAGTCCTTAACTACCTCAAAGTTATAGCTGTCTATGGTGACGTTTTATCCAAGACGCCGTTGTTAAGTGTCCTTTTCTGATGACAGCATATACTTGGTCTTGCCCTAATTGATCCCTAAACCCATCTTTTTCGCTTCCGTCGCAATGATCAAAAACGCTCCACTGACATCACGCTTTAATCTTTCAATTATGTCAATATCATCTGCGTATCCGAGTAATTGGATTAACGTTTGGAAGATTGTGCCTCTAATGCTAACGGTTGAATTTTCCACAATTCTTTCCACAACGATGTTGAAGAAGTTGCATGATAGTGCAACAGTGCATCGCCTTGTCTAAAACCTTTTTTGACATCAAATGCATCGGTAAGATCTTTTCCGACCTTTATAGAGCAACGTGCATTCTTTATCGTCATTCTACACAAACGGATAAGTTTGACAGGGATGCCAAAACTAGACATTGCCCGGTAGAGCTCTTTCCTATGGATGCTGTCATACGCGGCTTTAAAATCGATAAAGAGATGGTGGGTATCGATTTGAAGTTCCTGGGTTTTTTATAAGATCTGCTGTGAATATTTGGTCGATAGTGGACTTTCCTGGTCTGAAGCCACACTGATAAGGACCAATCAGGTTGCTGACGAATGGCTTCAGACGTTCACATAATACGGCAGAGAGGATCTTATACGCAATGTTAAGGAGACTGATGCCTCTGTAGTTGGCGCAGTTTAGAGGGTCTCCTTTCTTATGTATTGGGCACACTATGCTGAGATTCCATAGGACATGCTTTCTTCCGACCATATATTGCAGATGAGTTGGTGCATGCTCCGTACCAAATCATCGCCTGGTGCTTTGAATAGTTCGGCAGCGATGCTGTCAGCTCCAGCAACTTTGTTTGACTTAAGTTTAGATATAGCTATCTTCACTTCGTCAAGGTCGGGTAGGCGGAATTGTTGATCTGCGTCGCCGAAGTTGAGTGGTTCTTTCTCCCTTACGGCGAAATTCGGTTCGTCATCGCCGTTATATATTATATTCTCAGCATCGACTACGGTCCTACTACGATGTTCCCTTGATCGTCTTTTCAGTCATCGGTTCGTGGCTGGTAATCTTGGGAGTTTTTTTTTAACTTTTGGTAAAATTTACGAACCTTTTTTCAATTGTGACATCCCCATCCCTCTATCTCCTCGATCGCGTCTTTTCATGCTCTCTTTTTTTCCATCTAAGAAGCCGATGTTCCTCTCTCCTCTTCTGCTCGTAGAGCTCGCGAGCAGCTCTGGTCCTCCTGTGCAGCGCCTTTTTGTATGCCTGTTGTTTCGCTGCGTGCACTTTCCGGCAATTGTCGTCAAACCGGGGGATCGGAAAAGGACATATCAGTCTCTTGCAATTGTAGCCGTCTAACGTCGAATCTTCTCACAGTACTTCCTTCTTTTGGCTTGGACCGGGATATCTGTAGCCGTACCTTGGCTACAACGAGGTAGTGGTCCGAGTCAATATTATCCCCTCGGAATGTTCGGATATCCTGTATATACTGGAGAAGATTCGTGCGTCGATCCCAATGTGGTCAATCTGGTTGACGGTTGATTGATCAGGAGATTTCCATATCCCCTTGTGGATATTGAGATGTGTGAACTGCGTACTAGCTACCAGAACGTCTCGCCCCGCAGCGACATCGATCAACCTGAATCCGTTGTCGGAGGTGGTGTCGTGCAGGCTGTATGTCCCGTTTATGCGAAGAAAGATGTCTTCTCTTCATAGCTTGGCATTAAAATCTCCTAAGACAATTTTATTGTCATAGCCAGGGCACTGCTTATAGAGCCTATTAATAGACGTTTTGAATATTAATCTCTAAGAAAGTTATGACAAATTTTCGAAATATCGAATTTCGGAAAAAAAATATTTTTTTTTTTTTTAAATCAACATTTTTGATCATCAACTATTATTGATAAAGTATAAGAGCTTGTGCAGAAAAATTATTGAAATCGGTTTAAAGCGAATCGGCTCAAAACCTTAATTTCCAAATTTGAAGTTAGTCGACCCAATGATTTGATCTGTAAGGTCCTAGACAGATAGACAAACGGAATCGGGAGACCCCCCGAGTTAGAATTTTTCACGAATGCAGAACTTGCCATATAATTCCTTTAAATATTTCTAAAGTAAAAATTTATGAATCACTAGATTTTGGTGACCTATTATGATCAACTCGTCGAGATATATCAAAGCCACTAACTTTTTTTGAAAAATTGCGATTGTTTCGTTGCTTGTGAAGAATTTAGTTTCGTTCTGGAACAAAATTTTGAACAATTTCAACTAATTATTGTTGAAATATGTATAGTTCCATTCTTAGTAGCGTTGTTGTAAAATGTTAAAATCTACAATTTCAAAAGTGACACCTGATGAAATAACTGTCTATTATTGGCAACGCTGCTTTCACTGAAGACCAATTTGTAAGCTGTAAAGTGATTTATTATTAAATTGGTTTGACTTTTGCATAAAAATAGACTGTATTTCGCCTGAACAACGTTTCCAAATTGTTATAACATCTCTTTTGTTATGGAATTAAGTCCAGCGATGAAGCTCAATTTTATGGTGATCAGAGCTTAAATTCAAAATAGAACTATAACAATAGTTCTTAGATCTCATTTTGATATGGACTTATCTTCACAAAGACTGATGTATTCCTTTTCTCTTAACTCATATAGATCCTTAAAAGTAAAGAATGTGCTTCATATTTGCAAAATTAGTTAAACTCAAACCTTCCCTCTATAGAACATTGCTATTTCCCAACCAGAAGCCCCAAGCTTGTTAATATATTCCTCCAAGGTTACTTTGATTAATATGGCATTGGCTTTGATGGCCTTCAATAGGTTAGGTATACAGCATTATATTTATATGTATGCAGGTATAGGACAAACATATGGAGCTTAAACTGACATACACGTTTTTGCTTCTTTGGCATTTTCATGAGCAAAGAAGTTTTATGGACAGCCATAAAATACAACGTTTGCTCTATTTTCCTTAATAGTTCTTTTATATGGCTAGAGCAACAGCAAACCATGGCTGAAACTATATCTATGTATATGTAAGCACAAAAGGATATAAACACACTATATACAGGCATCAGGAGTATAGAAGAGAGAATTTGAGTTTACTTCGGCACCATTTTAGCTGGGATCATAAAATAGGACATTTAGTGGAACACCTGACCTCTATAGCTTAGATATTTGGTTTCGTATATAGTTTATATAGGAGAACTTTTAGATGGAGTAACTTTGTCGAACTAAATGCACTAAAAATCACACCTTCGAAGGTGGCCCCATAATAAACCTACCTAAACTATATCGCAACAGTTGAGCGACGAAAGACGTAAGGCAGGACGGACACATACGACGCAGCGGCCGGCGGCATCACCATCGATAGGGACATGGCTAAACGGCAAAGTATTGGCGATGGAAGGGGGCTAAAGTCGCTTTTATACACTCTGCTGAGTATGGCAAAAGATTTATGTTACCTAATAAATATAAATGTGGTTAGGTGCCACAATAGCTGTAAATCATTCACAATAAAGTATAATATAAAACCAATAGAGGGAGAAACAAAATATATATAGAGGAGGGGAGAAAGAAATGTTCCTATTTTTTCCGGAAAGGGACTACGGATACAGCCAGAGTACCTTACCTACTCTTTTTGGTTGGGATTTCCTTCCTTGAAATCCTCATTAGGAGTCCATAGCTCGATACTTTACCCAAAGGCCCAAACCAACCAACCGGCCCACTGTTTGACCGAACCCGGAGGGTGGACTTTCTTCTTCTCTATATATTTGAGAAGTACGAGTATATTGGAAGTTTATTAAAATAGGGAATTAATTGATGAGATTATTTATAGCTTTTCGCTTGATTTATTCCTGAGAAAGCAGACAGCAGAATGTTGTTTTCAAAAACGCCTTTGGCAAATAATATTGAAATGCAAAATTATTGCAACTCAATTTGGATGTTTTGTTGGTTGTTTTTCTTTTTGTGTTCAATTTTTGTTTAATGACGGCAATGCTAGGAATTTTGTAATTTCTTAAGGGCTTCCCAAAGCTTACCCAAGAACTAAATTGAAAGATAAACAATTTCCTTTTATTGAAATATTATTTTTCAGAATTTAATTAATTACATATGAACAGTTGACGCAGTTAAATACAAATATTGTTTAATAATGTACATATTTTGTTTTCTTATGAAATGAGATAATAAGTATTTGTAATTTTGCTGTCAACTATAAATGTAAGTGGTTAGGTTTTTAATTAAAAAGTTGATAATTTGATTATTTTGCGACTAAGTCTATATAGCAATATGAACCACTAAATTAAGAAACAATACCTCGTAGATTTTTCAATTGATTTCATGAGGCAAACATGTTCGAATCGCTTTTACACATCATTCAAGAGGACATAAGCGTCCACAGGTTTTTCTCAAAACCCACCTCTGTCTATAAACTCCTACTCTCACCTCCCCGTGGTGAACATTGGGTGCCTAGTAGCTCAACTGGAGATTGGGTTCCAACCCCAGTGGAAAGCTATTGGGGCAGCAAACGAGATAGAGGAGGGGGTGTTTCCACAAAGGCACCTCTCCTTATCCAGACGGCAGCTGAGGAATTGTCGAGAAGGAATCAACGGTGGCGTCTACAGTTCCAGTAAGGTTGAACTACTAAGTGAACACCTTATAGGGCTTCTTCGACGTATTCGGAGCCCAGGCCTCTATAAGGAGCGGTTTATCCGGCTCCCCTTCCTTGGAGTTATACTAAGGATCTGGCCCTCCAGGTTGGGGGTTGTGCCGTGCGTCCTGGCCTCGTAAAAAATACATTAAGTTGATGGATTCACTGTTGACAACCCACGCAAACGAAATAAGGACAACGAACTTCAGATCTGTACGTGGAATGTTAGGTCCCTTAACAGACCAAGTGCAGCCAAACAATTAGCGGAAGCCCTAAACTGCTGCAATGCAGATATTACCGCCATCCAAGAAGTGCGATGGGGTGGACCGGGCACACAAAAATTAAAAGACTGCGCTATATACTACGGCAACTGCTACCTAGAACAAAGGCAGCGTCTCCGACAACGGATTCAGGCTGATCGATTTCGCTGGGGGGCGACACGTTCTGGTAGGCGATCGACGCCTACACTTCTCAAGTATACAGGATATCCGAACATTCCGAGAGGCCAACATTGACTCGGACCGCTACCTCGTTGTAGCCAAGTTACGGCTACGGATATCCCGATCCACGAACCGAAACAAGGAAGTACTGTGAGAAGATTCGACGTTACACGGCTACAATCGAAAGAGACTGCCATGTCCTTTTCCGATCGAGTATTTAATAACATTTTAAGGAGTCCTATGCTGCGTGCATTTAGCATTGAAAACCAGTGGCAATATCGTAGTAGAACCGCAGTCGATGCTGAGAATATGGAATATGGAAACGAGATAGAACCACTCAACCTCGGAGACGCTGATCAACAATTCCGGCTACCCGAGCTTGACGAAGTGAAGATAGCTATATCTAAACTTAAGTCAAACAAATCTGCTGGAGCTGACGGCATCGCTTCCGAACTATTCAAAGCAGCAGGCGATGACTTGGTAGGGAGTATGCACCAGCTCATCTGCAAAAACTGGTCGGAAGAAAGCTTGCCCGATGTTTGGAATCTCTCAGCGCCAACTCCAGAGCCGTCAGTCTCCTTAACGTTGCATACAAGATCGTCTCTGCCGTATTATGTGAACCTCTGAAGCCGTTCCTCAACAACCTGATTGGTCCTTATCAGTGTGGCTTCAGACCAGAAAAGTCCACTATCGACCAAATATTCACACTACGGCAGATCTTGGAAAAAACCCAGGAACTTCAAAGCGATACCCACCACCTCTTTATCGATTTTAAAGCCGCGTATGACAGCATCTATAGGGAAGAGCTCTACCAAGCAATATCGTGTTTTGGCATCCCTGTTAAACTTATAAATTTGTTGCGAATAACGATGGAGAATGCACGCTCTTCTTTCAAGGTCGGAAAAGATCTCACCGATGCACATGATGTCAAAAATGGTTTAAGACAAGGCGACGACGCACTGTCATGCGACTTCTTCAACATCGTTTTGGAAAGAATTGTGCAACACTCAACCGTCAACACTAGAGGCACAATCTTCCAAAGGTCCATCCAATTACTCGGATACGCGGATGATTTTGACATAATTGGAAGATCAAAGCTTGATGTCAGTGGAGCGTTTTTGAGCATTGCGACGGAAGCGAAGAAGATGGGTTTAGTGGTCAATGAGGGCAAGACCAAGTATATGCTGTCATCAAAACAGGACACTGAAGTATGAAGTGTTGGACAAAACATCACCATGGACAGCTATAACATTGAGGTAGTTAGGGTAGTTTGACCCTGTCAAAGAAAGATGAGAGCGTCTTAGGATGCTTCGAGAGAAAAATTCTTCGGGTGATTTTTGGTCCCGTACGCATAGATGGAGAATGGAGGAGAAGATATAACTACGAACTGTTCGGGCTACACTGACCTTGTTAGCAGAATTAAAATCCAACGCCTTTGATGGCTAGGTCATGTAGAGCGGATGGACATCAAAGCTTCAGCCCGGAAGGTCTTCGAATCCAATCCAGAGGGACGGTGCAGTAGAGGAAGACCGCGACTCAGGTGGCGCACCAAGGTGAGAGAGGACCTCAACCAACTTGGCGTGTAAACTGGAAACAGCTAGCTAGGAACCAAGCTGGCTGGAGACACATGTTGGTTGAGGCCCAGGTCCGCCCGGACTGTAGCGCCACCTTTAGTAAGTAAGTAAGTAATTTCGTAGACTTTAAACCAACTTACTACCAGAACCTCATATGGAATAAATTGTCTTTAAGGCAAAGGGTGTTCTAATATTTAGGCTAGATTTGTATTTCTTTTAAGTTTTTCAACAAACTATTAAAAAACAGCTGTCAATTTTTGTTTTTTTTTTTTTACGATAGCACTGCTACAAGAAATTTCACTTTTCTTTGGCTAATTCTTCATCTGAAATTTGTAACTAACATTTGAAGCAGTAAAATTAATTTCAATATTTAACAAAAAATATTATCAAACTATTAACCCATTGATTTAATTTTGTTTCAGTTATCAAACGGATGTTTTTTTTTTACTTTTACTTATTGGAATACTTTTTTAACAAATACATCAATTATAACGTAGGTATTGCAAACCATCGAAGGATTAATTTCAAACAAAAACTGGTTAACCTATTGGAAGTCCATGCTCAGACGACGACGTCGATCAAAATGAAAGCCTGCACGGCTAAAATGAAGTGAAGATGTCCATATCTTAGATGGAGTTTTCTGGCGGTCTTCTTCAAAGCAGCTGAAGTTCGTTTCATAAGGAAGATGAACCAACTTTTGAATATGGTCGGAAAAAGACATGTCAGATGAATAAAACTTAGGGATTCCCACAAAAGGAGATTCTCGAAATTACACCTAACTATTTAAGAGGAATCAGGACCTTTTATCAGTATAAGATTATAGGAAAGTCCACATAAGTCGATTAAATAAACCCACGAAAATCAAATCGGGCCTCTCTAATAACTTGCATATGCGGATGATAATGACATCGTAACTGTAAAAACTCATAACGAACTTGATAGAGAAGTTTTTATATAATATACTTGCCAAGAAATTCACAAGTATCTTAATCTTACATTTACACATTTCAAGGAGTGAAGAGACAACCTTAGAACTTTATTTATTACTTTATTTTAGAAAACTGTTGTCCAGCAAGATATGGTCTAACTATTTACTTTCGACTACCTAGATTTGAAAGTATTTCAAGATTCCAACAGGATTCTAAATACTTATGCTGTAAAAGCTAAATTACAATAGTTAAGAGCGTTTTTGGTGCATTTCACGCAAAAATGTTAGAAATTGTGTTGAAATGTAGCTTTTCTCCAATATAATATATTTTGTACTTCTTGTCAGCATTTCTATAAATGCGAAGAACGCTACAAAAATATAAATGCAGAAATACAGACCATGAGAATGTTTGCCAGAAAATTTGAGTTTTCCAAAAACCCGAAAATCGTTCACACCGAACATTTACATACTTTCATTTGACATTTAAAGACTGTCAAATTCTGTATTGAAAAAAATTTTTTTTTGTTCTTCTCAAACTATGTTTGAAAATAAAATGAATTCTAACCAATTCAAATTGATCTTAATACACAAAAAGAAAGTTGAACAAAATATAAAGATTTTGTTTAATTTATTTTCATTATCTCAAGCCTCTATCATAAAAAACGTAATTTTATTTTGCGAATCCTGGTACTTCGAAAGAAAAAAATAGCTTTAATATTTTATGCAGGTATGTACCGGCACTTTTTGGGAACGTTTGATGTTAGTAAACGACGATGAGTATTTTAAAAAACATTTAAGAATGAGCCGCAGAACTTTCGCTATAATTTACAATAAATTAAAGGATCTGGAAATACAAGATATAAAATTAAGCCTTATGTATAAGTAATTATCAAGTTGATTTACAGGAAGACAAAGATCTATACGAGCTCCAAAAGAACGAAATGGATCCCGTCATTGAATAGTTTAACAAACGTTTCGATGCTAACATACAAAAAGCTCCCACTAGATCACCACCCGTCGTCTCGGATTTTTCTTTGCTAATCCTTACCTGTGCTTTGATAGAGCAGCATATCAGCGCAGTAAAGGCCGTAACACTAGCTTGTCTCGAAGAAGAGTTTCAACTGAAGTTCGGGGGATGGTTGGAATGGGCTCACGACTTGGACCAACAAGAACTACAAGCTCGCTTGTACCAGTTCGAACAATTCACTAAGCTAATTGTCAGCAAAATATTATCATAGAATCAACAACAAACAAAACTGTTACAATAAAAATAAATTTTATTTTAAAATGTTTCTTCTTCTTTCACAACAAATTCAATCCAAAATACTAATGCTTCTGTTGGCCAAATGTGCCTTCAGAATCGCCATATATTGTGGCTCCGAGCAACTTATAGGCGGGGTTGAGAAGATTCTTTATGGCCGGAGCAGAAAAGGTCAAGTCCTAGTTCCAGATTCGTACTAAAATCACACTTATCCAGAGCGATCACTGAACTTTTATGATAGGCTGCAATTTCTCCATGACTATATCTCTTTGGCTTCTTCCTTTGAGGACTCGCCTGACTTGCCCAAAGCACTGACGATCTTCTTGATGTTGGCATCTCTGTCCATCTTTTCTTTCATACTTATTCTCCTCCACAAACGAACTTATCGCCTTTCTCGTGTTTCCCAAACACTTGTGATTGAACGGAGTTACCGGAAAGACTTTCTCCAGGTAGCAAGCGAAAGCGTCGAACATATTTATGGTTACGAGTTCGAAGACGCATCCCTTGGAAACGTTATTACGAACTATGAGGAAGTCTTCCTCTTTCTTGGGATCATCACGCCAGTAGCCATAGTGAATTCCGGTTCCTCGCTTAAAAAAGACCGTTTGAAACTCTGGAGCATCATAAAAGAACCGCCAGTGCCGCAAATAGTCACTGAGGCTTTTATTCTCGACGTTGGCAAATTTTACCGCAAATTTTCCAAAACTAAGTTTTAGTTATTTTGTACAACAAACGAATCTTAAGATTCAATTTTTACTTATACAACTAAACTCCATCAGCTAAATGGCTCATTTGACCCGCCCCTGAATAGTTTATTGGACAAAAATTGATGAGTTTGTGCTGAGCGATTGAAATAGAGCTGAATTTTCGAATCTTGGGACAGTCCTCAGTTAAAAGTAGTATTTTAATCGACAAAGTTTAAAGGCATATCAATTGACCAAACTCGAATACAAGGACAAATTTAAACAAAATAACCCCCCAGAAGGGGTGGGTTTAATGAACACCTTTCACATAGAAAAATAAAGGTAGTAGTAGTATTAGACAAAACTGGATAACTATAACGATTTCGATATCAAGAAAATAAGGTCGAATCAAGGAGTGACCTAAAATGTATATCCGACTTTTACTTGCCATCAAATGTACAATATTTTTCAAAAATGTCAAAATTTTGTGCACAAAAATAGTACATCCTTTCATAAACAAGGATAAAATATTGCATTCATTTTGATACTTCAAATTCAATTTAACTCCAAATCATGAAAGAAGTAGCCAAAACCATCGGTTTCATGGAAGCAACGCTACCAACTTCCGAAAACAATCTAAATCTCAATAGTGTTCCAGAACACCTGCTGGCCACAATCAGTCAATTTGATTTTTCTTAACTCTCAGATTTGAGAGTTTCATAATTATCCTATATCTTTATTCCTTAGCCAACGTTTAACAAATCCTATACAATTAAAAACATCTCCAAGATCTTTAAAACATATGAAAGCGATTTATACAATACAGTGCTGAGATATTTTATAAGCAATCAAACTAGGAGTACGTTTTTTAGGGACAGTTATTGACTTACATTGAATAGAGTTAAGGTTTAGCCCATTTTTTTGCATCAAAGATCAAAGCTAACAATATCATCTTTGATATGTAATCGCTCATATAGACATTTATGCTTTTGAAGAAGATTATTATAAACAGCATAGGGTAGATCTTTGGTAGCTGTGATAAAAATTAGAAGTCCTGTACGAGCAAAGTTTTTTTTACTCGGTCAGCTTAGATTTTAATCGCGAATGTTGATCTGATTAGAAAATCTTCACAGATAATTATTCAAATAGATATATCTATTATTTTTTACTTAATTACTTCAATCTGAAAGTTTTCGAAAAATTCCACCAAAAAAAAGAGCGTCGACGATGGTGAAGCGGAGTAAAGAAAACGCAAAACAAATTTAAACTTTATAGTACGGTGGTCTGTGCTTGAATGCCCGATCCTTCTTTTATTTTCTTCTTTCTCTTTCTTGTAATTAATATTAGTACATTTTTGTTACAATAAAAGATGGCCGATGTTTTTTAGTGGCGGCAAATTTAAAAAGTTAAGAATTTTAGTACGAGTTTAGGATCTTCACATTTTAAGCTATAATCGCAATGATTTCTTATTTACATTTTAGCAAAATATCAAATTGAAAATAAAATAAGTTAAATAGTTTAGTTAAATATAGATTTAAGGTGAATTCAAAAAGTGAGTTTAATAAAATTCAATAATAGGTTGATGAATTGCTTGTGCTTCAACAGGTCCTAAATGACTACCTTGCCGAAATCATGATTTGACAGTGTTTGAGTAAGAACTTCTGAATTTAACTTGATAAGACTATCATAAACAACTTGTTCAAAAATTAGGGAATACAGACATTTTGGTCTGTAATTAATAATGTCAGACTTGTTATCTTTCTTAATAAAATAAAATAGTAAATGCCTTCTTTCATGTAGTTGAAAATTCAACTAAGCTTAAAAATATTTAAAAGATCGAAGAAGAGCAGATTCTGTTACTGATTTAAATTTTTTGTAAGAGTGGTTGAAGGAATATCATCTGGTCGATAGGAATAATCATCTTTGAGTAATGCAAAACTAACTAATTAACGTCATTTGAACATTCTTAAAGGTTGTTTGGGGACATTCTTGCAAGTAGTGTCGATGAAAGATAGCTGAAAGTTGTTAGAAGACACGTTAAAATTTCATGAGTACTATAAAAGTTATATTGGTTATAGGTAAAACTTACTGCAAAGTTATCAGATCTACTCTCTGTTTTGACAAATTTCCAAAAGCTTTTGGGGTCAAGCTTTGGAGAATTTTCCATATTTAAAATATAATCGGCATATGACTAATTGAACAGAAATGTTCATTCTTTAAAAAAAGAGTAACTAGTGTACGATATTCAGGGGATAAAATTTTTATGAAACTCTAAGCCTTGTTTCTATTGTTTCGAAGAATTCTAAGCTCTTTCGTATATCATGGTCGAATGACGAAAACTGAAATATTTGGATATTTTAAGAGGAACGATATCTTTTATGCAGTATTCCAATACTTTGTAAAAATAAAAAACTGGAACGTCAACGTTATTTAAAACTGATACGTTAGCAATACCACAACCTAAAAGCTGTTAAATATTAGCTTTCAACAATCAACAATATTCAACAATCAAACATTCAAATATTGCTCGGTTTTTGGGACACTTTTATTTTATAATTGAAGCATTTGTTTTTTTCTTCAACTTCCCAAACTTATGAAATTTCCTTTAATTAATAAAGATAAAATTAAATTAAAAAATTATCATATTTTATTTATATTCATTCACTATCGTATCTCTTTTACAAATTAAAATTCATTTTAAAAGTATCTGAGTGATGAATAAAAATGCAAAACGTTGAACCTGTTGTTTGGTTTTGTACTTAATTAAAGTTCTTAAATATTATGAATATTCCAATTAGTTTATTTTATTTGAATTCATTCTTTTTGTGTGTGTATGTGTGTTGTTGGTTTGTTTTGTAAATTTATTAACATAATCACATTCATGTGAATTTTTAGTAAAATTTTAAATTCTTCTGCAACAAACACCCCTAAGGGTAACTCATGGGTAAATATCTATATAAAAGGGATCCTTTAGTGGCAGTATGCATACGTCACATGCATATGCACATTTTACATACATATATCCTATATATATATGTGTAGAAATACATATATCCCAAGAGAGATGCGGTTCCAACTAATAAATTGCTTTATGCTTCATGATTAAATTACACAAAATATAAATACACAAACATACATAATAATATAGAAAACAGAATTTAAATATTTACAAAACTCATCCCGCAGGAAATGGTTGTTTGTTCCTTATACAGCATACATACAAATGTAGTTATAGTGTATATTTGGAGTACAGAGAGCATATTAAAATATAGTGAGAGAAAGGGGTGACCAGCGTTAATTTTTATTTCAAAAGACATCTTAAACTTTTGACTTTAAATATCTAAGACTCAATGCGTAGTGACAACTGTAATTCAGATTTGAAATGTAATTATGACAGTTTGGGATTTTATTGTAAATTCTATTTCAAGCAGGTTATTAAGGGACTTCTGCTAGGGTGGACTGATGATTCAATAACGTTTAATATCAAAATTTGTTGATTAAGTGACATAATCTATCAGGTAATGAGGTTGGTGGCTATCAAGTATCAAGTTGGAAGCGCTAGCATTTCACAACTATGAAACTCAAATATCATTAGGTTAGGGTAGGTTAGGTCGATCAATACAGATCCATTGTGATACCTGTGAGTATTGCTACTCAAGCTTATAAGAAAAACCTATGTGTTCACTGTTCAGTTAGTCAAGCCATTTAGAAGCTTTGACTAAGTTCAGAATGTTAGTATCTGGCGTACTAGAGAGTTCTTCTAAATCCCCGAAGAAATTGTTGCCAAGCAGTTTCTTCCTTTGATGGGAGAGTGCGGGACAGTGCTGAACTGATTCTCTCTTTCATATGATAACCTAACATATTATGTTCGGCGATTATGCTTACAAGATAATTCATAATTCTTTCCGTTCTTTGTTTGTTAAAACAGGACCAAATCTTTCTTGTACTGCTGCAAGTGTCAAGAAGGTTCCACCTTTCATCGGCGTTGAGATTTCCTGTTTTAAATAACTGGTAGGGGTTCTAACTAGCTGAGCTTGGCTTACGTCAAGCATTGACCCTAAACTTGCTAATTCATCGGCCTTTTCGTTGCCTAGTACATTAATGTGGCCTGAGACCCACCAAAGTCTAATGTTGTGCTGTGCGCCAAAAACCTTAAGCTCTTCGCGGCAGCATGAAATAAGCTTTGATTTTTCCTCAGTTGCAGTAATCGCTTTTATTGCCGCTTGGCTATCAATGTAAAGGGTGATTTTTTTGAGGTTAGGATTTTCATGCATTAGTATTTGACAGATCACGCGGGATTTCAAACATAGTGTCAAAGAGAAAGATGCTCAGTATGCTTTGACATTTCATCATGAATAGACTTACTAACGAGCAACGCTTGCAAATCATTGAATTTTATTACCAAAATCAGTTTTCGGTTCGAAATGTGTTTCGCGCTTTACGTCCGATTTATGGTCTACATAATCGACCAAGTGAGCAAACAATTAATGCGATTGTGACCAAGTTTCGCACTCAGTTTACTTTATTGGACATTAAACCAACCACACGAATGCGTACAGTGCGTACAGAAGAGAATATTGCGTCTGTTTCTGAGAGTGTTGCTGAAGACCGTGAAATGTCGATTCGTCGCCGTTCGCAGCAATTGGGTTTGTGTTATTCGACCACATGGAAAATTTTACGCAAAGATCTTGGTGTAAATCCGTATAAAATACAGCTCGTGCAAGAACTGAAGCCGAACGATCTGCAACAACGTCGAATTTTCAGTGAATGGGCCCTAGAAAAGTTGGCAGAAAATCCGCTTTTTTATCGACAAATTTTGTTTAGCGATGAGGCTCATTTCTGGTTGAATGGCTACGTAAATAAGCAAAATTGCCGCATTTGGAGTGAAGAGCAACCAGAAGCCGTTCAAGAACTGCCCATGCATCCCGAAAAATGCACTGTTTGGTGTGGTTTGTACGCTGGTGGAATCATTGGACCGTATTTTTTCAAAGATGCTGTTGGACGCAACGTTACGGTGAATGGCGATCGCTATCGTTCAATGCTAACAAACTTTTTGTTGCCAAAAATGGAAGAACTGAGCTTGGTTGACATGTGGTTTCAACAAGATGGCACTACATGCCACACAGCTCGCGATTCTATGGCCATTTTGAGGGAAAACTTCGGAGAACAATTCATCTCAAGGAATGGACCGGTAAGTTGGGCACCAAGATCATGCGATTTGACGACTTTAGACTATTTTTTGTGGGGCTACGTCAGGTTTAAAGTCTACACAAATAAGCCAGCAACTATTCGAGCTTTGGAAGACAACATTTCCGAAGAAATTCGAGCTATTCCGGCCGAAATGCTCGGAAAAGTTACCCAAAATTGGACTTTCCGAATGGACCACCTAAGACGCAGCCGCGGTCAACATTTAAATGAAATTATCTTAAAAAAATAAATGTCATGGACCAATCTAACGTTTCAAATAAAGAATCGATGAGATTTTGCAAATTTTATGCGTTTTTTTTTTTTTAAAGTTCTCAAGCTCTTAAAAAATCACCATTGATACCTTTTTAGCAGCTGTTGTCACTGCCAGGACCTCCGCTTGGAAGACGCTACTGTAGTTTGGAAGCCTAAGCGATGCGGTTAACTTCAGAATCCGAATAGAATCCTACACCAGTGTCCATTTTAGAGTCATCAGTATAGATAGCTATTGACGACTTACTGGAGTATGGTATATTATCTATCCATTCCTCTCTACTTGGTATGGCAGCCTGGAATGGTTTATGAAAATCAAGTTCGGGTATTTTATAGTCTGTTGTAGTACTATGACCCATTAAACTTTATTAATGACCTGCGCATGTCTTATGGAACTGCTTATCCAGACTTGAGTTTGACTAAGTCTCAAGGCACTTTTGGCCGCAGATTCTTGAACAAGGAGTTCAAGGGGAATTAGATTAAGTATAACTTCCATTCCCGCAGTTAGAGTGGATATCATTGTGCACGCAAGTCTTTGAATTTTTGGTAAAATTTTCAGGTTCGTGCTCTTTTCTAAAGCTTTTCACCATTCCAAATTACCATAGGTTAGTATTGGTCTAATTATTGCTGAATACATCCATCTGATAATTCTATGGTTTTCTCGGAAATTCTATCGCAGGAGTAAAAGGCAATCGATGCCTTTTTGAATCTATCTTTGGTGTTCAGGGCCCAGTTTAGTTTTTTATCTAAGAGGGCAGCCTTCAATTGAAGGTATTTAAAATTAGGTATTTTGCGCTTGTTAGTAAATAGCACTAGTTCTTTTTTAGCTGGATGGACTGTCAGCCCACAGTTCCTAGTCTATTTGCTTACCAACGAGAGGGCCTATTCGGTTTGTTTACTGATAGTGGGTAGGAACGTTCCAGTCGCTAGTAATAAAAGATCATCTTACTTACTTATCCGGCTTACAATGAATGAAGGGTATCAGCCTGAGATACTGCAGTCTTCCATCGTGAACGATCCCTCGCATACACTCTCCAGCCACCGAGACTAAACGCTTTGGCGTCCGTAGTCACTTGGTCCTTGAAACGTAGGTTCGGTCTACCTTTTCGTCTTGAACCTGGGGGTTGGGCTAAAAAGACTTTCTTGGCTGGAGCTTTGTCGTCCATTCACTCGATATGGCCGAGCCAATGTAGTCGTCTTTTCTTGGCCTTCTGGACTACATCCACATCTTGGTACAGCTCATACAGTTCTCGGTTGTATCTTCTTCTCCATTCGCCATCGTCGCATACGGGACCAAAAATCCGTCGAAGAATTTTTCTTTCGAAAGTGCCCAGTATCAATTCCCCTTTTTTACTTATCGTCCAGCACTCGACGCCGGCCGCCGTAGAGTAGGACTGGTAAAATCAAAGTGTTGTATAGCAGACACTTTGTCTTTCGAGTGAGGAGTTTTGAACCCAGTTGTTTGGCCACCATTCCTGACACCATTTCTGACAACAGTATTCGCACACAGGAATAGTTGAGAGTTGTAAGTTACTAGGCCCTGGTTCAAAACGGACTGTTGCTCCACTCAATTTAATTTCATTTTAATGTTTGGCCAAACCAAAGCAGCAGCGGTTCGCTAGGGTAATTCCTCTTCGGATCTCCACTAAGGTGTCGTTCATGGGATTGATGTTTGTTCCAAGGTAGGTGAACTGCTTAACTACCTCAAAATTGCTGCTACCAACAGTGACGTTTTGTCCTAGGCGACAGATGTCACTTCATATAATTTAACCATGAATCGTTTTAGAAACGAGCAACGCTTCCAAATTATTGATTTTTATTATTAAAATGCGTCCATTTATGGTCAGTTTAATTGCTTATAATAGTGACAAAATGTCGTACCAAATTAAAATTGTAGAACATTAAACCACCATAACGCTAACGTAGAGTGCGAACTAAAGAAAATATCGCAGTTGTATCGGAGAGTGTTAATGCTGACCATCAATAATCGATTCGTCGCCGTTCGCTGCAATTGGACCACTGTTACTAAAATTTTTCGGAAGGATTTAGATGTGGTCCCTTTCACAATACAGCTGATGCCAGAATTGAAGCCTAACGGCCTACTGCCACGTAAAATTTTTGGTGAATGGGCTCTTGGAAAGTTGGCCGAAGATCCACTACTTTTTTACCGAAAAATTGTGTTCAGCAACGAAAAGCTCATATTTTTGGTTCAATTGGTACAGAATTGTCGATTTTGGAGTGAATATCAGCCAGACACATTGCAAGAGCTACCAATGCATCTGACTGAAGATCAAGTGGTATCTGCTATCTCAAGCTGGTGATTTTTTGACGTCTATATTCTCAGACTGCTGTTTAAGTATCTAATATCGAAAAATTGTAAGTTATTGACCTGTGTTAATGGTATCTTCGATCGCTGATTAGGTTAATTCTTTTGTCTCAAAATGCCAATTTGGTGACTGCTATATAACCATAGACTAGTGATTTAGTGCTATCTGCTATTTCAGACTTGAGACTTTTGATATATCATATTGTAAGTTTGGTAACTGTAACTATCTTCAATTAGAAATTTAGTAACATCTGTTATAACTGCCTAGTGCCTGAGTAACATCAACTTTCTCAGACTCTTAACTTAATGCCTTCTGCTCTTTCGAACTAGTAATTCAAGATCTTTTTTTACCTTAAGCCGGTACCACAATGAATTTCCCTCACTTAAAGTAGTGATATAGTGTCATATTCTAGTTATTTAATGACTTTTGCTATTCTAAACTGATATTAAGCTGATTTAACAACTTCTGTTATAAGACTGGTAGTTCAGTGCCTTATGTCACCTCAGCTAAATACTTCCTCAAACTACTTCGATTCATTTATAGAGTGATACTTCCTATCTGAGAATGTTAATGTAATGACTTCTATTTATACTTCCTCAAGCACTGATCAAGTTACGTCTGCTACCTGGCTGCGAGAAGTAACCGTCCTAACGTATAGATGGCAGTAGTTGTTTGAAATAATGACTATGGTAGAGAGTACTAACTTTAAAAAGCTTAAGTTTGAAGTTTGATCAGTATTTGTTTGACAGCCATTAATAGTCGTCAACGCTCTTAGCGAATTTGTAAATATGGACAGATTTGGTCATCGTTATGTGGAGCTAGATTCTACTCTGGGGGAGTCTCTTCCTTTCTTTACATCAGTAAAATATTGGGTGGCAGAGCTCAAACAAAGTCGTACAAGCTGCAAAGAAGAACATCGCAGTGGTCGACCAAATGTGCAAAAAAGTACAGTAGGTGTTGCGATCACTTAGCGTCGTGAAACATGGGTCCATCACTTCATACCTTGATGAAGGAACTGCTAAGAACTGAAAGGGTAGAATAGGCTCCAAAGAAGGCAAAGACAGTTCAATCTTCAAACAAACTCATGGCGACAGTTTTTTTGGGATGGGCGTGTGATAATTATAATTGATTATCTTCAGGAAGAAGAAACAATCAACAGCGAGTATTATGGAGCTGAACTTATGAACTTATTACAGCGTTTTCCGTGATGAAATTGCATTTGGCAAAAGAAAAGATCACACATCCTTCTCCGTTCTCGTAATGCCCAAACTCAAAGAGTTAAAGTTCGAATTGTTTCCTCCCGCACAATATTTCCCAGATTCGGATTATTGTCTGCTTCCAAACTTGAAAAAATGGCTCCGTGATAAAAGATCTGCCAACAAAAAAAGAGTTTTAGTCTGCGGTTGATGACTATTTTGAGGTACATTTTATTTCCCAAAATGGGGGGTATTTAGTGACGTTTGGTTTTTGATACTATAATTAAGTGGCACAATGCCATTGGAATTGCCTTAAAACCACTCACAGAAAGGTTTATGTTTGAAATTAAAAAAAAATATGGTCACCGTAGGTTGAAAGGATGCTTCTACCCTGCCCAGCACGCTGCACCATTTGAAAATGAAGTAACTCCCTTTCCGTTCTTCAACTATTTTCATAGTGATACTCACTTTTGAATATTTATATCCTTGGTAAAGTTTGTTAAACACATATATATAAAACTTTAGCCATTTCGGCCGTTTTATTTATGATTGCTTTGGGAAGTAGGTACCTACCAATTCCAACCTACCTATCTCGACTTTCTGCAAAGTGTGGTGTTGCAAAAAGGTTGCATTGGCATGTTGTAGCACGGCGACGCCACCGGTGGCGGCTGTGGGTGGCTATGGGTGGCCGGTGGCGAGCAGTGAACCAACTTGGAGCTTCAATGCCTTACATATAAAAGACAAAAAGAGATAGTTCGAAATAGTTTTACTCATGTTATATTTGCATTAGCCATCTACGAAGCTATATGCAAAAGTGTCCCACAAAAGGAGTTAAAGTTCCCCAAAATATGTAGGTAAATATATGTGTATGCGCCTGTAACTCCCTTTAAGTCTTTTTCACACTTTCTATTACCAAGTTTGCTTAGATTATGAGGGGGCGGGCTGTGAGTGTGGTAGAGGATTATTTTTAGTACTTAATTTTGAAAGATTTTAAGGCAGACCCTTCATTGCCAGTTGGTGTCGTCGTCATCCTCGTCGTCCTTTTCAAAAAATATATAATATGCATAACGAAGTAAAATGGAGCAATGATGTTGTCACCAGAGCATGAGAAAGATGCTTCATGTCCCACATGTGAGGAAGTAGGTAAGAGTATATTATAAAGCACGTCGAGTTTTTTGTTCATTTAAATTTTCCTACTGAAGGGCGTCATGGGTGTCATTCGATGAAAACCTATAGAGACAAGTTTGATGGAGGACCCCGAGTTTCAACCCTACCCGAACGACGACGACTGCCTAAACAAACATAAACTACATTGAACCAAAAATGAATAAATTGACCATTTCCATGATGAGATAATATTATAGGGGAGTGTACCTCGTATACAAAGTCTGATGTGTACTCCTTGACCTCCACGTAGACCACCGACATCATAGACTCTCCTCCAGAGCCAGAC
>NW_026605339.1:0-28685 GCF_945859685.1 Eupeodes corollae
CAAAAAAAAGCAAACTTCAATGAATCCATCAGAAATCTCACTTTTGCCACCGCCACAATATCTATAAGATTCTTCCTTATCGACCGACATTTAAGATGCTACATGAGTTGAGTCTAATCGTTTTTGTTGGCTCCTTTGTACTGTGGCAATTAATTTTGCCTGGCCCAAAGAGCAGGCTAGGCGCGCGTAAAAGCAATCAATTTCTCGAATCTGATTCGTGTTAAGGTAAATTAGGTAGGTAGGGTCTAGGGAGTGTCTTTGTTAGTCTATAGGGCTGCTGAGTGATGAAATCTAGGTGAAGGAAACCATCAAGACGTGCGATATCAATTCGCCACATCACCTCACCGTGTTCTTTCGACTGAGATTCTAGGGATAATAATTACTATCGTGGGCGCTATAGAAAGAAGTGATAATACACTACTTACTGCTTTAACCTTAATAAAGGTTTTTACTTGATGTTTTGTTGCCGTAATGGCATTGGATAGATGTCACATTATCATTGACTTCAAGTCTTTGCCGTCGAATGACGGTTCTAAATCTCTTGCGGAAGTGTATGGATACGAACATTTAATCAACATAGTTTCATCTTGTATACACAACATTACCTTCCGGTTAATTGCCATAGAACATGAACAATAATTGCTTTGAACTTGGGTTTGATGAAGGTATAGAGGCGCCAGTAGTCGAAATAGCGGTTATTTTGGGTAGATTATTAGGTGTTGGGGAAATGTGTGTTTTTATTTTAATTTATTCAAAATAAAGTAGCACAATGAATTGTGGCGGTTTATTTAACATAAAACACTCGCCAGGCACTCCGCGTTGTTGTGGTTGTGAACTGGCTTTTAGCTTGTTTTTCTATATATTTGTTCATAGTTGAGAGGACCCGAAACCATATGTATAGGAAAAAATGCTTAAATATTCTTATTATTTTTAAGTTTAAGTAATTAACATTAAATTTGACAAACAGGGTTATCTTAAAATATTTACTGGTTTATTCCATCAGTTTCATTAGTATCATCAGTCTCTTATTTTTCCTCATTCTCATAAGTCTCTTAATCTCGTCTTTTTTAGAAGTACCATCAGTCTAGACAATCTCATTCATCTTGGCATATCATTCTTGTCAGTTTCATTAATCTAGTTATTCTCCTAAGTCTTATTAAACTATTCAATTGAGTATACATAGTCAATATCCTCAATCTCATTAATAACATCGATCACATCAGTCTCTTCAATCTAATCAGTCTCATTAGTCTCATCAGTCAGTCTCACCAGTCTCATCAGTCTCATCAGCCTCATCAGTTTCATAAATCAGTCTCATCGATCTAATCATCAGTATCATCAGTCTCATGATTCTCATAAGTCACATTATTCTCATCAGTCTCATCAGTCCTATCAGTCTCATCAGTCTTATCCGTCTCATCAGTCTCAACAGTCTTATTAGTCTCATCAGTCTCACGATCCTTATCAGTCTAGTTAGTCTCATCGCCCTTATCAGTATCTACAGACTTATATGTCTCGTCAATTTTGTCAGTCTCCTCAGCTTTTTTATTATCAGTCCTGTTAATATTTTTAGTCTCATCAATCTCTTCAGTTTGTCAGCCTTCTTTGTTTTGTAAGTCCTGTCAGTCTCACCAGTCTCACCGGTTCATTAGTTTTCTCAGTGTCTACAATATAAAGAAACTCACCATTCCGACCCATCTCGTTGGCCTTATCAGCCCTATCGGTCTTATCAGTCGCATGACCCTCGTCAAATTTGTCAATCTCGTCAACTTTTTCAGTCCGATTCGTCTCATTAGCTTCATCAGTTTTGTCAGTCTCATTAGTCACATCAGCATCATGAGTTTCGTCAATTTCGTCAGTCTCGTCAGATTTGTCATTATCAGTCTCGTTAATGTCTTTAGTTTCATCAGCCTCTTCAAATTTTCAGCATTCTCAGTTTCGTCAGTCATGTCATTCTCTCTAGTCAGCAGCACTAGTCCGAATATTTTCTTCAGTCTCGACAATATATATACAGTCTTTTCAGTCTCACCAATTTCCCTAGTGTCATCATTCCCATCGTTTCCATCAGTCTCATGAGTCTCGTCAATTTTGTCAATCTTTTCAGTAAGATTAGTCTTATAAGCTCAGTCTTGTTAATGAAGTCAATATGGTCAGTCTCTTTAGTTTCGTCGTCTTCTTCAGTCTAAGTCTCTTAATCTTGTCATACTCATTACTTCTCATTAGTCTATCAGTCTTAACGGTCTAATCGGGCTCCTTCGCCCCAACAGTCTTGTCAAACTCATCGGTCTAGTCAGTCTTAAGTTACTTCCCAATGTAAAATAAGAATCAGTTAACATGGAAAACCCGCCTTTTTTTTTTGTTTTCTTTTAAAATAAATCCAAATCCTAAGAAAGGAAAACCTATAATTAAAATTCTATATTTAAAATGCAACAACTACACCAAACAAAAAAAAGATAGGTTATATGTATACCTAGGTAAGGTAGAGGAAGCTAAAAACTGACAAGGTAGTTAAAGAGAGGTTTTACTTAGCTTATAATAGAGAGTTGTTGTGTTACCATGAACTGTCACACATGGGTTTCAATCAATACCGCTTCTAGCCAAGTTCTTCCTTTATATAAGGTTTTTCTTTTTTTGGTCTTCTGTTGCCTTAATTGATTCAACTCAAACAAAACAGAGCAACACTACATCGTTTTCGATTTCCTTTTGTTTTTATTCTTTTTCATTTTATTTTTCGAAACGATTCCATTTGCTAAGCTCGTTATTAATGCATCAACATTAAGTGCTTTCAATTAGGCTAGGCATCAGAAGTCCGACTATTTGCTTCCTTATTATTGGCTATATACCGTATATGTTCCCGTTTTTTGTTTGGTTTCCTTATATGTTGATTCATGTCTATGAACGGTATTCCAATTGGGGTATTATTGTGTGAAAGATTAATACGAAATAGAAAGGTGAGAGATTGATATGGCAAACCGTTGATGTTTGTTGAGTTGAAAAGTCCATAGTATAAATTTGGTGTCGGTGTCGGTTTAGAATTCTAAATGATTGTCAATTAAGTGGGTTAGAAATTTGTTTAATATTTGAAGAACTATATTTGAAGTGCTTAAAGTTTTGAGGGAAGTACAAATTACATGAGTGTGACAGGCTCAATTTCCAATTTGAACAATTAGTAGCATGAAAAGGGGTTTTGGGTTTTGTGAGATACTTCAGAAAGTTTCGATAAAGTACTTTGGGTACTCGAAATGGACGGGTTTACTTTTACACTACACCTGTCAATAATCATCCTTGATATGTCCACATACTTTAACGTTTCACCCTTGTTAGAGGCGACAAGATCGAAAACAGTCTTATCTTTATTGTTGGCTTGGGTCGTAAATCAAGGAGTTTATGACGATCCCGATCTTCTTGCGGAGTTGGTGTCATGTATCATCATGCACTTGTTGACCCATGTGGTCGCCATGTGTTAACTTACTGTAGCACTTCTTACTTGATCTTCATCTAAAACTTAAGTTTGAATAACGCGACCCATTAAACAACAGTTTCAAGGACTGTTTTGGTCCGCAATAAGGACAATGTCATCTATTTGTATAGGTTTAACCAAAACAAACCATAGGTATTCACTTACTCATGACTTCCAGAAGCGAACAGCATTCAGCTGTGATGTCTGCCATTTCTTTTTTTTACTAATTTTACGTCGTAGTTGAATGATTTTAACGGTTTCAGCCCATTACATGATTCCAAGAGAAAATGATTCGTTGTTATCGATTTTTCTTTATAATGCTCTATTAGAAGATATGTGAGTGGGCGAGAGTTATCGATGTTTTCGACTTCTAACATTTAGCAGCTCATCACTGGGGCTCCACATAGGCAATATTTAGTACAAAACGAATTTGATTGAACTCACGAGTCGTTCCCAGGAACCTTCCATGCGGGTAGAGCTGTGTGGGGTCAAATTGAAAACAAGTTCATAATTTTAATGGTGGAATCTTTGATGAATCTCTTAGTAGAAATATCAGCTAATTAAAGTAGTCTTTGATGTATTTAAGGACGTCTGCTCTACCCTTACCTCGGAATACATTCTGTTTATCTAGGATAATCATGGAGAATTCACGCTGCTCCATAATGGATGTAAACTACAGAACCATTTATGTCAAAAAAGGTTTAAGACAATGTGATGCGCTGTCATGCTATTTTTTTAACTTCGTACTTGAAAGAATAGTGCAGAGCTCACACGTCAACATTAGAGGCACTATCTTTCACTAGCACTATGATGATGACATTGACATAATCGGAAGAACTCTGCGTGATGTCAATTGGACTTTTGTAAGTTTTGAGGCAGAGACGGCAAAAATGGGTTGACAATTTAATGAGAGCAAAACAAAGTACCTACCTGCTGTCGTCCAGAAAGAACCTATAACACAGAGCTAGGTTTTTTTTTTTTTTTTTGTTTTTTAAATTCATTTTTATTAATTCATTCAAAAATTCATAAAACTAGCCTAATTATCCATAACTTAGAACTAACTTAATGGTCCCATACGGACACTCTAAGTTAAACTATAACACTTAAAACTAATGCCTTTCGGCCCTAAGAGCTATACACAGAGACACGTCTCCATCAAAATGTCACCATCGACAGACGTAACTTTGAGGTAGTCAAGGACTTCGTCTACCTATGAACCTCGAAAACAACACCATCGCCGAGATCAAACGAAGAGTAACAAAAGCGGATGAAAGCACCTTGATTCTTCGTGTGAGTTACGGTCCCGTATGCATAGAAGTTAAGTTAAGGAGAAGATGAAACGACGAGCTGTACAGGCTGTATAGCCACGTAGTCTTAGCCAAAAGGGTAAAAGTCCATCGACTTAGATGGCTGCGTCACGTAGCGCGCATGGAAAACAATACTCCTGCTCGGAAACCAAATATTCTCAAAGTCGTATTCTTCTATAACAAGGATAAAAGTCGATTATCGCATATAATATAACGCTCCGAATTGATGGTAAAAGTCGTTCCTTCGTCGTCGAAGTAAAATCCAATCATATACCTCTGGACCAAAGAACGTTAGAACAGTTACTTTTTGTGAACGTAATGGCCTCTCTTTAATTATCTAAGCATTCTCAGAAACTCAAATACGACAAAATTATTTATTAACATAACTACCGAGTGAGAAACTTGGTGTTGCTGAAGAAAATTTTGTTTGAAAAATCTGCGTCCACCGCGGACCTGTTGTTCAAGCACCACTTCTAAGTATCTAAGACGTTGTGAATGGTCAGCTGGCTTCAGTTGTTATGTGAGCTGGACTTAATATGGATGTAGCTGTAGTACCCGTGGCATGATGGTTAGTGCGTTGGAATTTCAAGCCATCTTATCTTATGTCTTTTCACATGTACTGCCTCTTGCGACGAGTTGACAAATTCTCCAAGAGTAAATCTAGTCATAAAAAAGTTCTTTCTCAAATTAGCCGTTTGGATTCGGCATATAAACTGTAGGTCCCCTCCATTCCTGACAACATCACTCGCACAAAGGAATGGTTGAGAGTTATAAGTCCCTAGTTCTCAAACGGACTGTTGCGCCACCCAATTTGTTTTTTTAGGTGTAGAACCAAATGCAAAATACGCCAAAATGTGCTGTAAGATAGTTCTAATTCCTTAGAACAATGAGGAATCGATACATTTGGGTCTTCACTTTTACTTACAGCAGTGATATTTTCAGTGGTACGAGCGAATCGATGATGCACAGGCCTTACAACATCTAACCAATCCAGTCTTTTTAAATTTCTTCACAATTTGGTCAATTTCTTCCATAGTTGGACGATTATGTAAACCCTTATCTACTCTTAAAGCACGATATGTGGCTTTGGCAGAATCATCATTTTAGTAGTAACTTTTAACATCTTGTATCCGTTTTGCGATAATTAAGTGATCCATTTTTTTATATGTCAATCTTTAAACAAAAATAATGTTTTAACAACTTTGATTTACAGATGTCGAATTCCATCCCTATAAACCCCAAAATGGATAAACCCTTACATAAAAATACAATGTCGGTTATATCCCGCACCCACTTTGTTGTATTATTAGATTTAAAAATAGAAAGCACTTAATAAAAGACCCGGTTAAATTAATTTCCACCTAGTCCACTTTACGGAATATTTACAAAAAAGTCCTTCATATCAATTAAACACTCATTTAAAGCTGAACTAACTTATTTTAGATCTGAAATCTAACACAGTACAAAAAATCACGACTTAATTTGTCAGAAACGTTGAAGTTTTATTAACTGTAGAGCGCCCGGCCGACCGTCTTGGAAACATTAGCTAAGAACAAATTTCTTAATTCTTAAAGCTTAACATTATAATAACTTACAAGGAAACATTAAGGTTACTACCCTTCTCATAATATGTGGAGTGGAGGTATATGTGTGTATATGTCTAAGGTCGGGGTGCTTTTTCTTATCTGCAAAATAAACTTTTGCTCTAGGGATGAAAAATGGAATCCAGAGTGATACATGACTCTAATCTTGATCTTTTGCCATGTTGCTCCTTATTATGTGTGTGCTCCAGAAATAAATGTGGAGCAGTGACATAACTTGTTTTTTTTTGGTCTTGTATATAAACCTACTCTAGCTAGCTTGTTTTACTCCTCCCTGACTCTCAGATGGTCGCATCTTGCAGCCAGAGGAAAATCTTCTCCGATGCATTCATCATGACAACTTTCCACAGAATTTCACCGCAATAACTTGCAAAAAACTAAGCCAAAGCTATATGCAATGCATGCATAAGCAAATAAGGGAATCCTCCAACATATTTTCATTTTATACAAGTCCTTATATATCTACATATGTGTATGAAAATGTATGTTGTAAAAGATATCCCTGTATGTGTATATGTATTATGTTATGTATGAATTTTATCTTTAAGTTTTTATTTTCTGTCTTCTATGAATATTACATTTTAGGTTGCCTTGGGAAAAAAAATTAATGAAAAAATTTTATCCAGTCACTTTTGAAAAATTCCTTGATATTATTTGTCGCTCGTTTTTTGTTGTTGTGATAAAATGAGAACCCATTTGAATAGAAACGTTTAAATAAACTTTTGGATTTTGGTCCAGGACATTTTATTTAGATGTTGGATTTTTTTGTATTGTTTCTCCTTCTGGCCATTCAAGCTGAAGCTAAAAGGATCTTATAGATAATAATTATTCTCTTGAATCATTCAAGCAAACTTGGTTGAAATTGTAAACGGACATTAGAGGGTAAACAATGTCATGTGCAATTTTCAATATCCTTGGGCTTAGTAATATAACATAACTACTTGTTACTTAGATATATATACACCAATTAACTGCTCTTCGATACTGGATTGTGATGTTAAATCCTTCAGAAATGACTGGGAGCAACATCAAGTCAAGAGTCAACTATGCATAAATTACGCGCATATTCACGATGATGGTGGCGAAACGCACTAATTATATTCGCTGTCAAAATCTTAATCATCAGTACACATAATTTAATGAGCAATCAAGAACACGGTTAAGGGTAGGTACACAATGTAAGAATTGTTTATTTTCGAAATTAAACAACATGTGTTAAATTAAATTTAATTTTTAAGGAATATTTATTTTTAAAACATTAAAACACACCAAAAGCATACATTTCAAAAAACGGGGAACAAGTTTTGCTGCATAAAAAGAATCCGCAGTATTAAGTCTGCTACTTGTCATACGCTAACCTTCTCGCGGTGAACATCAGGTGCCTAGTACTTCAGCTGGCGATTGGGTTCCAACACCAGTGGCAAGTTGTTGGGGGATGAGAGAGGGTACACCTATGAGGCTACTTCGACTTGTTTGGAGCTCAGGCCTGTAAGAACCGATTATGCTGGCTCTTGCCCTTGGAGTTAAATCAGGGACTTGGTCCTTAAGGTTGCAGGCGTCAGGGTGGCTTCCTGAGCAGAAAAGAGAAAAACCAGTTGCGAAGCACCAACAAGCCTCGGATATGGAGAGATTTACTGTTGACAACTTACGTTACGTGGTATGTTAGGGCCTTTAATAGACCACATGCAGCCGCAAAATTAGCGGAGGCTCTAGACTGCTACAAGGCATATACCACCGACATCCAGGAAATACGATGGGATGGACCGGGCAAAAATAACATACAAAACTGCTATATTTATTATGGTGATTGTAATCGAGAAAACCAACAACGCTTATTTAGATGTGGCTTTGTCATTGGAGCCGAACTTAAGCAAAAAGCCTTTGCCTAAAGGTCCATCAACGAGCTCCTCATGACCATCGACAACAATGTTAAATCGTTAATGCTTAAATCTTGGAGTTGTCCAGATCAATCTACCGTCAACCAAATTGGTTACGTTTTGACCGCTAGACATGCTTCCAGCATCATGGATGTTCGAACTTTCCGCAGAGCCTTAACATCCAATCAGACCAATAACTCGTTGTAGCCAAGGTAGCATTTTTCTTTACCAGACCCAGGGCAACGCAGGGAGATACAACGTCAAAAGTTTAAAATCGCAAGAGATCGCCAAATCTTTTTTTGACCGAGTCACAAGTAACCACTTCCAAAATTCTCTGACGCCAACACCAGTGGTAAAGCGGCGCTGAACAGAAATACGAGAGTTTTTCACAAGCTCAATGAGCAGAAGAGGCAAGAGGAACACCGACTTCTCAGAAGGAAAGCGAGAGGGCATGAGAAGCGTGCGGTCGAAGATGTTGAGAGGCTTAAAAGAAGGAATTAAGTTGGAAAGTTTTATGAACACGTGAAACGAAATTCACGAGTAAATAAACAATGAACTGAAGACGAAAGGGGAAACATCATAGTAGAACCGCAGTCAATGCTAAGGATATGGAGACCCCACTTCTGCAGGCTGATGCAGGTTCAGGTTCGACGACGAACTGAATTCTCCTGTCAGGCAGGATGATCCATTCAACACAGGCGGCCAAAGCCAACAATCCGGTGCTCCCATTAGATGAAGTAAGGATTGTCATATCTAAGCTGAAGTCTAACAAAGCTGCAGGAGTAGATGACTTGAATACCTAGCTCTTCAAAGTAGATGGAGATAATTTGGTTAGGAGCATGCACTAACTTATCTGTAAGACATGGCCGGAAGAAAGCATGCCCGATACCCAGTATTGTTTTTCCGATGCTAAAAAAAGGAGACCCTCCCAACATCACCAGCTATAGAGGCATCAGTCTACTTAACATCGCATACAAAATGTTAGTGTATAAAGCCCATCTTCAACAACCGGACTGGTCGTTATAGTGCGATATTAAACCGGGAAAGTCTACAGTTGATAAAATGTTCATACCACGGCGAATCTTGGAACAAACTCAAGAACATCAAATTGAAACCTACCATCACGTCATAAATTTCAGGGACAAGCTGTATAGAGCCATGCCAAATTTCGACATCCCAGACATAACCGTCCCTTTGCTATTAAGGATGGAAACAACTAAGCCGAACCTTTTTATGTCAAAAAAGGCTTTATGACAGGTGATGCGCTGTCGAGCTATACGGGCTGTACAGAGACGTAAGTATAGCAGAAGGATAAAAGTCCAACAATTGAGATGGCTGGGCCACGTAGAACGAATGGAAAACTTCGCTCCAGCCGGAAAATCTTCAAATCCATGCCCACAGGACAGTGCAGATGCAGTACACTTAGACTGCGAATCAGGTAGTGCTAAAAAGTGGAAAGTGCTCTCACCAAACTTGGAGTGCGAAACTGGATACATTGAGCTATGGACGTAGCTAGATTTAAATGTAGAACAATGCATTGCGATCTATAGAGTCAAAAGCTGCTTTAAAGTCGACAAAAAATATGTATAATTTCTTATTTTGTTTCAGAAAATGTTAGGAATGGTCGTCACAGTGAAAATGTTGTCTATCGTTGAGTACCCTTTCCGAAAACCTGCTTGATACTCACTCAATACTTCGTTTCTTTCTATCCATTTTTGCTCTTGAGTTCATGAACGATATATCCCTGTAGTTAGATGCCAAATGAACATCACATTTTTTATAGATCGGGTACACTACAGCATCTTTAAATTCCTGAGGCACTATACCGGTTCTGAAGATGAAATTAAATGCTTTTCTGTTCTTAGAGCTATGCAGGCTCAATTGTAGCTCATTTAGAGTTATTTCCCTATCAAGTACATCATCTGCGACCAGTGGTTCTGCGTAGTGAAAGTTGTGCTCTTCCAAGTAGCATCCAGGAGTATTTTGAAGTAATCGGCCAGTTTTCCTGCCGTTAAGTGTATCCCACAAACGAAGTCTAGGCCTTTTAGTGACTTTATTTTTGTCCAAAAGCCTTTGGTATCTCTTGTACAGCTATTGCATTGTAGTAATGTTTGCGTTTATAAAGGCATAATTCTTTATAATTTCTATTTGCGTTGATATATTTTTCTCTTAGGGTTTCGTTATGATCGATGGTGTTCCTTAATCTTCTAAGCAGATCAAGTGATAGCTTTCTTGCGGTGAAGCATTCGTGGTCGAACCATTTTTGACGGTAGTTATAAGATTTTGATGTGGTAGAATTTATGTGTACGACTTCCTTTTTAGATTTGTTTAAAAAACGTATTATTCCCTCGTTTCGAACTTCCAAAGCAAGTAAAAAGGTTATGTTGATCTGGTTCAGTAACTTTGCTGCATAATTTTCTTTTGAACTATCTTTCCAGACGAGTTTTGGGGGTAGCGCTATTTCGTAGTGATATGAGGGGTTGTTTAGTCTGAGTTCCACTAAAAGACAATTTATTGGAAAAAGTTAGGTTTTAACGTGTTTTTTTGTACCTCCAAAAATTAAGTGAAATGTTAAGCTGTTAAATAAGTTGCATTTCTCCCGAATTGCATAAGATAAGAGGAATCTTTCGAACACAAAGATTTTTTCTGGTGAAACTCAAAATAAGGGACCAGAAAAGGAGATTTTTGTCATATTAAATAACGACATGGAGTAGTCCCACAACTTTACAAGATACACCTTGCCTTTTGGCCTATTGTTAGATGAATACCGAAATTTAAATATGTTTTGATATTCTTGAATATTAAGCACTGTTAAATATTTTACTTTTTTTTGGATTATAAACAATTTTGATGTTTAAAAATACAGTTGAAGGTAATGTATTATTTGAGCGATGTGCAAGTATGACCATTACTGTGACCCTCTTTAATTACGTGTTGACAAAAATCCAATAAAAAAACTGTTGGGGACTTTGAAAACATTACTCTAGTTTAACATCTGCTTCGAGTTCAATAATAAAATGTTACAAATTAATTGTATAAACCTAGGACTCTCTCAGCTTGATATTGATATCTAAGTTAACAATATGAATACAAACAGTCTAACTTAAATGTCGAAACGACATTTTTTCACATTTAACATTTGGTTGGCCGAAGCATATAGTTGCCTAACTGCATTGATAAAAATGTATCAGATGATATTTGAAATTATATCAGCTATGACTTAGGAACTTTTGTAACCTTGTTGGACTTTTCTAATCTATATTGGGTCCACTTCCATTTTTTTTGTTTTTGAAAGCTGGGACTAATTGCAAAAATGGATCAAAATTTTAAACGATTTAGTAAATTGTTAAATACATATTAAGAAATTCTTTACGTTAAAAAAATGATTTAGTTATTTTAAACGATTTAAACACCTTACGTACTTACTTACTTAAGGTGGCGCTGCAGTCCGGGGTGGACCTGGGCCTAAACAAACATGCGTATCAAGCCAGCTTGATCAAAGTCCTTAACTACCTCAAAGTTATAGCTGTCCAAGACGTCGTTGTTCAGTGTCCTTTTTTGATGACAGCATATACTTGGTCTTGTCCTTATTGACCAGTAAACCCATCTTCTTCGCTTAAGTCGCAATGTTTAAAAACGCTTCACTGACATCACGCTTTGATCTTCTTATTATGTCAGTATCATCGGCGTATTCGAGTAATTAGATGGATCTTTGGAAGATTGTGCCTCTAGTGTTGACGGTTGAGTTTTGCACAATTCTTTCCAGAACGATGTTAAAGAAGTCGCATGACAGTGCAACGCCTTGTCTAAAACTTTTTTTTGAAACCAAATGCATCGGTAAGATCTTTAACGACTTCGTGCATTCTCTATCGTCATTCCGCACAAACGGATAAGTTTTATAAGGAGGCCAAAACTAGATATTGTTCTGTAGAGCACTTCCTTATGGATGCTGTCATACGCGGCTTTAAAATCGATGAAAAGATGGTGGGTATCAATTTGAAGTTAATGGGTTTTTTCCAAGATCTGCTGTGGTGTGAATATTTGGTCGATAATGAACTTTCCTGGTCTGAAGCCACACTACTCAGGTTGTTGACGAACGGCTTCAGACGTTCACATAATACGGCAGAGAGGATCTTATACGCAATGTTAAGGAGACTGATGCCTCTGTAGTTGGCGCAGTTTAGAGGGTCTCCTTTCTTATGTATTGGGCAAACTATGCTGAGATTGCAGTCATCGGGCATGCTTTCTTCCGACCATATTTTGCAGATGAGTTGGTGCATGCTCCCTACCAAGTCATCGCCTGCTTCTTTAAATAGTTCGGCAGCGATGCCGTCAGCTCCAGCAGCATTGTTTGACTTCAGTTTAGATATAGCTATCTTCACATCGTCGAGGTGGGATTGCCGGAATTGTTGATTTGCGGCGACTAGGTTGAGTGGTTATATTTCGCTTACAGGTTCGTCATCGCCGTAATACAATTTGGAGAAGTGATCTTTCCATATTATCAACATAGTCTTGGGTTATACTACGATGTTCCCTTGATCGTTCTTACAGGCTTCGGTTCGTGGCTAGTACCCTTGGTAGGTTTTTTTTAACCTTTTGGTAAAATTTACTAGCTTCATTTCCGTTGTAACATTCCTCTATCTCCTCGATCGCGCGCTTCTCATGCTCTCTTTTTTTCCATCTAAGAAGTCGGTGCTTCACTCTCCTCTTCTGTTCATAGAGCTCTACTGTTCGTACAATTGCTTAATAATTTGCTTAAGCTAAAATCACGGAATCGTTACTTTAACTTTTAACAATTTACTAAATCCATCTTTACAATTATTCATATTAAAGCAGTTGTTGAAATGGTACGGTCAACAGTTGGGAATTCCAATTTATATAATATAATCCCCAGCAAAAAGTCACAATTGACGTTCGAATATGATGTATATTAACCGAACAATACTCCAATCGTGACAAAACAATTGAAAGTTTCAAGTTTGTTTGTTGCATGTCTTATCTGTCAATTATTTTTTTGTAAAATTAGACTAAATAATGTTCAATCAATTTGACAGATAAACGTTAAACCATATGAAGTAGTCCCTTTTAATTTGAGTTTTATTATGGAAGCCAGTTGTCATGTTTTACTTCATCGCATAGAACTTACCCAGAAAACTTCTGCAATATACTCTAAAAAAATCCAGTTTCAATATCTGTCCAAAGAGCTTTAATATCCTTCTTCCTTCTATTATTTTGACGTCTTGATATCATTCTACGTTCCACACCAATAAATAATATTGTTTCACTGATTTGCTTTGTTGTTTAAATTTCTCAACCTCTCCCAAAAACCTCAAAACTCTTGTGCGGTAAAAATCAGCTTAGGTCTTTCTTTCCTCGTGGGGCGGATTTATCCCTCGTCGCTGCGTTGATACCAAGATCTGCGAATTACTCATTTTTGTTGTGTTTCAAAGATTCCATCGCTAAAGAATAACTCCAAAAGAATGCGCTCGTGTAGCGCGTATTATACCATTGAAAGGGAAATGGAGTTGCAGATTGACACAGATTTTTGATATTCTATTGGGGTGCACTCTTTTATCACTTGACACTCGAGGGTGCGATTTGTGTCAGAGTTTTCTATTATAATTCTTGTGTGCGGATTGCGATTTAAAAAAAATGTTTTATTATTCCGTGAGTTGGCGTTCGTTGGTTGTGAAGCTGCAGATATTATTTAATGTTAAACATTTCTTTTCGTTTTGTATTTCAGATATAAGAGAGATCTGGGTATATAAATATACTGTGCATCATGTCGATTATAGAGTTATGAAAATATTTCATTCATTCATTTAAACCTCTTTAAAAGGGTAATATTGTTAATGACGGTGGTAGTGATGACAGAGCCTAGACGATTTTGGCTTGAAAATTAAGTTTTAAGTAATGAGTTTCTTATTCGAAATTTACTATTTCTGAGTAAACAGATAAAAATACATATCAAAGCGCTGAGAACTTTGAGTTCAGCATGATTCTTTGTTCTTAATACATTAAGAAAAACCTTAAATCTTAAGCTCTTTTTACAATTTCTTTTTAATTTTTTTGAATGTTATTTGTTTTTGTAGTCAAAATCTTACTTCAAAAATTTGTCACTTAATTTTTTCTAAAAAAAAAATACTTAATTACCAACAATTTTACTTAAAATTTAAACAATATTTTACATACACTTGGATTAGGCCATTGCGAATATTTTCGTGCAGGAGGTTACAAGTGCGATCTTTTAATAAGTTTTGTATTAAATATCTTAAAAAGTGTTGAAAACAATTGTTTAAATTTAATTTGAAACACACATGACCTCTGAAAAGACCTTGACAGCTAGAAAAGGATTTAGGACTCTTAACAGATGCAAGAAAGCTGTAAGCAATTATATTGCTGATTCACAAAATATGGAAAAATCAAAAAAAGGACAATGCAGTAACAACACAACATCATGAGAAAAGCAGTTAATTCTACGACTTATCACCAATTCCACTCTACTAGCGTCTTAAATAAAGGCCAAAAGCTTAGTATCAGCCAGAATAACAACGTTTCAAATTTTTGGTTGCAGTATGTACATATTTCCACGATCTGAGGAAGCATGACCTTATTTACATCTGGTGCAATGGTGTGTGGAGCTATAACCTACTGAGGCACAGTTAACTTTTAGTTTGTGTTCACAATAATAACTGGGAAAAAATATTAATTTTTTCTGGAACGGTCATGTCCAAAAATAAAATGCATTTTTGGACCTGTGCTTCGGATTTTTCAAAAATACAATGTCTCTATTTACACTTCGAGGGTTGTTAGAAGTTGAATTCAATCAGAGGACTTGGAACATTCGCAATGCCCCGTATATTCAACCACTTTCACATAATTTAAAATGTGTGGCCTTGGCTTTTTTTATAAAGTTTATGAACTTGGAAAACATTTGAAAACAAGGACACATTAATAGAAGCTTTTCGTTGTTGCTGGGTCCAAATTTCCTATGATTATTAAAAAAATGTAATGTGTCTGTTCCAAAATGTCTTATAAAGGTTATACCCATAAACATGGACATATAGTTAAAACTCATCCATTTTCCAATAACGCAGCACAAATTCATCAACTTTTGACCAATGGACGCTCCAGCGGGGAAGGGGAGGTCATATGAACCATAAAGCTTATACAGTAAAGTTGTATAATTAAAGATTCCATATAAAGATTTGTTTGTAACAATATTTACCAAAAAATGGTATGCTGTCAAACTCAACTAACACTTTTGTATCACGCATAAAGAATCTGGAAAAACTTTAGTTAATCTTTAAATTATTTTCATAAAAATTGTTTCTCAGCAAAAAAGCAAACATTCAGGTTTTCAAAAATAAATCTTAAATAAAAGATTGTCAATTTGGTATTAAGTTACCCTAAAATTCCTGTAATTCGCCTTCAATTCCGTCTTATTTTTGTTGACGAACATAAATAGTGAATATTGAAGTGATTTTTACTTGCAACATATAGGAACTACGAGTATGTTTTGCATTGGTAAAAATCTTAAACTCGAGCTTTTAATCAAACATGACATTGCGATGGTAGAAACGTCGATCAACGTGGACATTATCATTAGGTCTGTCTGTCCTAGATCCTACATCCCAAACAATTTTTCGTTTGAGTTCAATTTATAAAATGAAGGCGTTAAGCTGATTAGCGTAAAGAGTTTTTTTCATTTTTTTTAATATGAATAGTAACAGCAGTCCCCATACATTTTTTTTTTAGTTAAAAATTGAAAATTGAGCTTCCACGAATAATTCAAGACCAAAATTAGCCAAATCGGTTAAGGCATTGTTGAGTTATAAGATTACAACGAAAAGTGGCATTGATTTTTATATATATAGATCATGTAATAAATTTGATTATATCGAAAAATTATGTACTGATAATTTTGATTTGATTCTGTCGATGGATACCGAATAGTTTTTCCCGTTTTTCTAGACTACGAATTGTTTTCCCTAAAAATTTCGTAAGTTATTGAAACAACTTTGACTCAAATTCGGAGCCTTGGTCGCTTGTGATTGAGTTTTGAACTCCGAATCTTCAGACATGTTCTTGAACGTATGTTCTGGCAATTGTGTCTGTGTTGATATCTCTGTTTATATGTCTTTGCACTTTTTCTTTTTGGCACTTTGGACACGCTTTCGCCCATGAGTTTATATTGTGGTTCATTTTGCGCCAGAAGTACATCTTGGCGATCTTTTTGCTTGTAACACGAACTCCAGGGTGCGAGATATTGTGAATTTGTTCGAAAATTATTTTTCTGTAAGATTTAGGAACGTATGGACGATTTTGCTGTGTGGGCGTTTCGCACCAAAGAGACATTTTTTAGGCTGGAATTTTTATGAATTCGAATTTGACTTTGGATTTATGATTTGGGTTGTTCTGAAGGAACAGAAATTCTGATTTGAGCTTTCGCTAGTTCATCCACGTTAGTGGGTGAAGAATTTTCTATTGCATCTGTGTTTGGACGGGACAATGTGTGGTCGACCACGTTTAAATAACCTTTGACGAATCTGATGTCACTAGTGAATTGTGAAATAAAATTTAATTGACGTCCCTGTCTCGGACTACGTTTGACTTTGGTGAAAAGTGCAGTTGTGAGAGGTTTTTGATTGGTTAAAATGCAGAAATCTTGATCTTCCACGAAATTTTGGAAATTTCTCGATTCTCGAAATTGCTATGAGCTCCCAGGTTTCACCATTTTGTTGTTGTAGAACCGCTCCAATATCCGTGTTGGACGCATCAGTCATGATGCTGAGTTTTGCGTCTTCGCAAAGTTAATTTAGCAAGTTCTGATTTTGCCTTTAAGAATACTTCTTGGAATTCAGATCAGATGGCCATGTTAATTTTCGTTTTTGTTTTTTTCGAGACTTGAAAGGTGATCGGAAATTTACGCGAGTATAAGTGCTAGGTGTGGTATAAAGCGGTGGTAATAGTTCATCATACCAACGAAACGTTGTGCACTTTTAATTGAAGTATAGGTTCTGGAAAATTATTGATGGCTTCAACTCCACTTTGGGATGGTTGAATACCTTCTTTTGAAATGTCGAAACATAGAAATTGTAGTCTTGAAGCGCCAAAAATGCATTTTACGTAAGCCGTATTCTTCTAGCCGTTGAAAGAGAGTTCTCAAATGTTTCTTGTGTTCGTCCGAAGGTTTGCTTAAAACCAGAATGTCGTCTACGAAAACCCATACAAAATCAAGGTCTTTTGTTACTTGTGACATGAAACGCTAAAATGTTTGCGCTGCATTCCGTAACCCAAAAGGCATACGCAAGTATTCGAATAGCCCAAAAGGCGTTGTAATTGCAGTTCTGTAAATATCGTCTTTTGCCACAGGAATGTTGTGGTATGCGCGAATTAAATCGACTTTTGAAAAAATGGTGCAACCTTGTATGTGTGCGTTGCAATTGTGGATGTGGGGTTACGGATTTCGATCGGGAACGGTCAAGGCTTTAAGCCGGCGGTAATCGCCACATGGCCTCCAATCGTTCGCTTCGTGTTTGCCTGCCATGTGTAAAGGAGATTCATATGGGGATGATGATGGTCAACAAATGCCGATTTGAACAATGTGTTCGAATTCCTCTTTTGCTATTTTAAACTTTACGTTGTTCAAACGTTTGGGTTGTGAACTTGGCAACGGGCCTTTGGTGAGAATCTTTGATAGGTAGAGTGAAATCAGGAGGTTGCATAAGTAAAGAGAAATCTCTTAAAATAGAGTTATATTGCTCTTTGATTGCGATAAAACAAGGACTTGTTATTTTTTGATTGCAAAGTGTCTCTGTGATTGCGTGACATTAAACCTGTTCGTTTAAGAAAATCTGCGCCTATGATAGGCTTAGTGACAGATGCGATGACGAATATATTATCAAATACCTTTCAAAAACAAAGTGTTGTTTTGAGGTACTTGGTACCGTAAACTTCAATTTGTGAGCCATTAGCGACGGAAATAATTTGATCGGGTATTTATCACTTTTCGTCTTTTACCATGTAAGATAGAATGGCTGAGACATCAGCACCAGAATCGATTAAAAATGTGAATTTTGAAAGTGGATCTTTTATGAAGATGCGGCTTTGAAAATTTGTCGTACTACTGTCATTCGCCGCATTGATGACAGTGGTTTCTAGTTTGGGAATTTTTATTTTTAAAACTGCACGGACTTGTGCATTTTAAGGCTCGTTTCCCATACCTATTGTGAAACCAACAAAAGTTGCTATTTTTCGTGGAGTTGGATCTATTTCGCTGAATATTGATCGAAGAAGTTTGTCTTCTTCTATCCCGTGAAAGGCACTGACTGAAATTTATGTGGGATAACATTGATTTTATTTCGTTAATTTCACTTTGAAAATTGTTTCTTATAGCAGTTAGTTCATTTATTGTGGTGTCGTTGTGCGATGGGATATTAAACGAAAAACTTTCTTGCTAATAAATAACGCACATTTCAACAGCCATATTCAGTAAAACGTCTAGTTTTGTTTCTGGGGAAGATTTTATTGAAGCCTGGACAAGAGAAGGAATTAGAATTTTTATAATTATCTTAATCAAATGCCCATATTTCAAATTTCATTACAGCTTACATAATATTTTTAAACCCTATAAGACATTCCCTTATTCATATTGTGTTAAGCATAAACTTTTTTCATCACGTCCAAGTCATCAAGAAAGTATGCTTCAAAACACCATACAACTTGTAGCTTTTGCATTGAATTTCAATGAAACTTTTATCAAGCAATATATCAAAAGTAAGATAAACCGGGTCCATTCTATTTCATTCACTATATTATTCCCCAAACGATCGAACATCTGGATAGTTTAATTGTTTTTTGCCAGTTCAAACTATTTCCCAAGGTGGTCATGTTTTAAACTCACTTGTCAACAAGTTAAAAATTCATCGAGCTAATTGTGTCCTTCTTGAAAACTATAAAATAAAGTGCATTTCTTTGGATTGAACTAAATTTGAAAATCGATTTTTCAGTTTTCATCAGTTGGTATATTCTTGGTCTTTGCTTAAAATTTAAAATATGTATTTGTTTTTGTAGAGCTTTAATTAAACCTAAAAATAAAAGAACAGATAAGCATTTAAAACGCTACGGGCAAATAAAGATGTTGGATTTGAATCCTTTTTGAAATTGCGTGACGCGAGCAAAAGAAACATCAGCATCCGAGTGCAAATAAATGTTGCAGTAACAGACAAACAGATTATCTAACAGACGCCAAAATGAAGGCATATACAACTACAATGCCGACGCCTTAGGGTTTTATACGCTTTAGGGAAAATGAGTTGTAGGTGAGTTTTTGTGAACCAAATACCGGATAAAACTATCTCGTCTCTCTATTTACACTGACCTCTAACCATTGTCCTATTATATTCATATAACTATATTGTATACATTACATTTTACTTACATTTTACATACCCTTAGAGGAGACAAAGTTTTTTTGTCACTTCCCGCTAGCGAGATAAAATATGTCAGTTTCTTTTATCCTTTTGATTTATTCACCCAATTCAGCCGCCACGCCACAAGCCATTTTACTATACAATATACATACTTTCTGTCTATGTATGTATGTATGGGTATGCAAAAAACATAACAAAGCACTTGAGGACCCGGTTTGATTAAGGTGACCGTGTTTGTATTTTAAAATCTAATTCCAATTATAAAGGTTTATTTTTAAGGACTTTTCAGTTCATATTTTTAAAATAAGAAAGAAAATGCTCCGACGCAGCAAGAAATTGTTTGTCCCTCCTAATTTGGCTTTAACTTACAAAGCTTTCATTTGTCCAAAGCTTGCATGTAATTCGGATATCTGGGCAGGTGCCTCTAAAACAAGTTTAAGTCTTTTGAATGAGATCCAAAAAAGAGCTTTGAAAATGATTGGCGATAGAACTAAAGGTTTTTTCAATTGGCGCTGGTTGGCACCCTGTGACAGCCATTTTGTTTTGGTGACATCTGTCAAAGCTTTTGTTTATTATTCAGTGGCTTATGTCCAATCATCATAGCAAGTCACATATTTGAACAGCACTTTCAAATGATAATCTTTATAATCAAAATGAGTGTTCGTTAACGCAAATGTTGCGCGCATTGCGCCCATTTTACGGTAGACGTGGTGGCCCTTCACAGTTGATTCTTCAACGTTTGGTGCAAAAATTTAAGTAAACAATCAGCCAACACCCATACGTTCAAGGAACGCAAGATCGGCCGAGAAAATCGCTGCGGTCCGTGAAACTGTACAGCAGAACCCGAGGATTAGTTTAGTTGTAAGATTTTATCTACGGATTTATTAGTAATTTAAAGATATTCAACAAAAATTGTGTATGCTCAAAATTTTAAATTTGGATAAACTTTAGTAATGCTTTAAGTTATTTTTATAAGTTCTCTTCTGAGAAAAAGAGCAAAATATTTGGTTTCTTAAAAAAAAAACATCTTAGAATAAAAGATCGCTATTTTAAAATATCCTGAGAAAATATCATTTTTATATTTTCTTAAAGTTCCCTTTAAATTTCCAAAACTCGTGATCAATTCCATGTTATTTCTTTGACACACAATTTTAGGCTTTCCAAAAAGTTTTTTTTTTCTTTCAAAATGATTTATCTATTAAATATGATTTATCTATTAAATGCCTCCCCTGGGGTTTCCACCTTGTAGTGGTGGGGACGCTTACGCTTAAGTTTTCAGCTGATCAGCTGTAGACTTTTATTTATTAAGTTTTCAGCTGATCAGCTGAGATTTTTAAGCAAACTAAGAGGAACCAAAAAAAAAAACGAAAAACCATGGAAAACACAACAAAAGGAAAAAAAACCAGCGGGGATATAAGCTAGAACGTCGGCAGAAGTCACGGCTGCCGGCGCGGGCTTTGCCTCTCCAATAGTAGGAGGTCGCCAGTGACAGACAAGAACGCACATTAGGACAAAACTACAGGGAACACAGCAACGACCATTACACAGGAGGAAGAGGACCTTCTTCTCACTCCTTTTTCCAACCTCGGTGTGGAGGATCGAGCTAGCATCGGAACACTAGAGACCGACGACGGCACATGTTCAGTTGTTAGCTCTACCCTCTCACGATTGTCGACCACTTCAGTTCGGAGCAGAATCTCCAACTGTAAGAAGACAATCAAACGTCTTGGGAGAAGGAAATGGGTGGAATCGACAGCAAACCAACAGATACGACTTTTCAACGCTCGTGCTTTCCTAAAGAACGAGCGTCTTATGATGGGGGCCATTTGCCCAAACATCAGGGGAGGCGGATTCTAAAGGAAACACTGGCGTGGTTCGCTGATGGGACCGCCCAATCCATCGATTGATATTATTCAATCCAAGAAAGGAACGGCCCCTTCTGTTGCAGCCCCGTTTAGGGAATAGACGCAGTTGCAAACTTCGAAGCCATCTACATCCACAAAATCCAGTACGGGGCCATGTGCAACAACAGCTTGGAAGATGGTAGGACGGTCTCGAAGGAGACGAATCTGGAGGGTGCTTGTGAAAGTAGTACAAGAGGCCATGTCCCCGAATGCAGCTCTAGCATAACTCCTTCACCTTCGTCAAGCAGCAGTGTCATGGACGTTACTACATTAAGTACTAGGACGACAAAAACGGTGATCGAGAAAAAGACTACCAAAACTCTCACCGAAGTCAGAACACTTCAGAGAAGAACACGAAACACTAAACGGACAATTCGGCTCCTATCCAACAAAGATCCGAACTCCTTAACGGCAAGGGATAAGATAGTGTTCGAAAACGCTGTACGCAACCTTAAGACACTGACAGCAACGAATAAAAACACAACTATAGGGACTAAGAACCTGATAAAGGGGAATGATATGGTGGGCCATGTGCCACACCTGGACCCTGACTCTGTGGCAAAAACGTCCAAAAGAACAAGGCAGGATGACACACACACTGAGGTAAAATCAAAGCTTGTTTCATTCTGCCGCGAAGAGCTTAAGGTTCATGGCGCACAGCACAACATTAGACTCTGCTGGGTCCCAGGCCACAGCGATATACTAGGCAACGAGAAAGCCGATGAATTAGCAAGATTAAGGTCAATGCCTGACATAAGCCAAGCTCAGCTAGTTAGCACCCCTACCTGTTATTTAAAACAGGAAATCTCAAAAAGAACAACTATCAAGGCCGATGAAAGGTGGAACATTCTTGACACCTGCGGCACTACAAGAAAGATCTGGATCTATGGGGACTATGAAAATAATTAAAACCTTTATTTCCAAGTTTGAATATATTTAAATCAATGGTTTTGGTTTTAGGGGCGTGAACAGACAGACACACGGAAGGAATTGGTGGACCCGCTTTTTTCGATTTGTCTATTATCGTAATCTCAAGTTCGAAATATTTTACTATATGCTATACTTGCCATATAGTGTCTAGATGAACCTTTGTATATGAAAACTCATATACAAAGGTTGAACCAGCTAACTCAGCTGGTCAACGAACCCACTCGAATATCGGACGTCGAAGGTCGAGAAGAAAACATTCTTGACTTGTTTCTTACCTCTTACCCTGGTGTTCCCCTAGTAGTCAATTGATTTTTGTTCTTAGGCCTCCTATGCGGGCTGGCATGAGATGAGACCTATCTCTGTCTGATACAAAGTTTGAAGTTTCTTGATAACTTTATATTTCACTATTTTTCAAAATGCTGAAAAGATGTTGAGTTAATGTTTCTTCGATTCATAATTGTACTCTAATACAAATACAGACAAAAAAGCGATTTCTTTTTGGAGTACAGTATCAACCATTTTGGTTAGGGATTTGAGAACAGCATTTCTCTTGCAACGACGAAGTTTTTGTTTTCGTGTAATATTAATGTCCATAGGAAATACCCAAATATATAACAACCTATGTTATATTTTGCTTTAAGAATCATTCATTTATATTTGTAGCCGCATCCGAATTTAACTATTTAAATCATAAAAAAAACTTGGTCCAGACGAGACGAGACTACCTATAAGATAACTGATGGAAAAAAAGCAAGACAGAGACCGATAAGAGACTCAATTATACGAGACCGTTATCGATACTAGACTGAAATTACTCGATTTTGACGACACCGACACGAAAATTGTAAAATTATCGGAGGGTATCGTCTCGTGGCCACATTTAAAATAGTTAAGCAGTGTTAAATCGCATGATCTTGGTATCCAATTAATGAGTTTCTTAATTTAAAAAATTTGCAGGTACCAACGTTACTTGAATAAATCAATTATGGTACGATCTGTGTGACATGCTTAACATAACAATCTTACTTTTTTCAACTTATTGGGCTGCACATCCCTACTTTAAAAATAAATTTAAATACTAGTTCAAAAAAATAGAAAAAAAATAGTGGTAACAAAAAAAAAACCTGTAGTACCCGTAGCATGATGGTTAGTGTGTTGGAATGTAATGCCAGAGGTCTTTGGTTTAATCCCTGCCTGTGCCATCTAAAGTTTTTTTCTTTCGAGGAGTTGAAAAATCTTCCAAGATTAATTCCTGTCATGAAAAGTGCTTTCTCAAATTAGCCGCCCAGAAGCGGCTTTGAAGTGTAGGTCCCCACCATCCCCGACAAAATTACTCCCACAGGAGTGGTTGAGAGTTGTAAGTCACTAGGCCCCAGTTTTTAAAGTTTGGAAAATGACATCATTCAATTGCCCTCGGCTTCTTTCGGTGGCCTGGATCCGAGTGGTTCAATTTTCAATGACTCTTCCGCATAGATCAGGCTGAATTTGAGCGATTGCCTGTGTTATGTTATTTGCATAGAATTACGACTTGAAGAAAAACCACAGGAAAAAGTCTAGTGGGGTCAAATCGCATGACCTTGGTGGCCAATTCACATCACAACTGCGAGAGAGAACCTCGTCAATCGTAGTGTGTGCTGTGTGGCACGTAGCGCCGCTGCCGTCCTGCTGGAACCACTTGACGACTATGTCTATTTGATTCAACACACCAAACGGTAACTTTTTGAGGATGCAAATTTGCAGCCATTCATCCAAAAATGCGCCTGCACCTCGTCACTAAAGATGATTTGTCGGCAAAAACTAGGGTTCTCTTCCAAACGATTCGAAGCAACGTCAGCGAACAAACGGCGTTGTCTATATTCATGAACTTTGAATTCCATTGTCAATTGGATCTCGTACGGGTGTACTCCAAAGGCTCGACGCAAAATTCGGCAAGTTGAATTGTGCGAAAAGCCGAGTTCTCGTGCAAGACGAGGAATAGACTACCTCGGGTTCTGCTGTATACTTTCCCGGATCGAGGCTATGTTCTCGCCCGATCTGGCATTCCTTGAAGGTAAAAGATAAAAAAAGAAGCTGTAATTTGACCACATTTCATTTAGGTTAAGTTAGGTTATAGTGGCTGTCCAAGATGGAAACGGACACATTTAGGCCAGTTTAATGGCCCATTGTGATACCACATGAATCTTGAGGCTTCCTCCTAAGCTTAATGGAACCAGTTTGAGTCCTTTACGAAACGTGAGAGGCTGATTACACACTTCCTTAACCTTAACATAATGTTAGGAACAACAATTTTTTTGAGATCAATAAATTATAAAACAGTATCATTCTTTGTTCTCATAATACTTGAGTCGAAAACAATTTTTTATGAGTTTTTTGTTTTTGTAGTTTTTCTTGTTTAGTAAAAAAAATTTTTCATTGAATTAAAAAAAATGCTCTAATTATTTCCATTGCAAACTATATTTAAATTATCTTTATCGTCCGGAATGTTTTTGGACGAATGGAAATATTCTTTTCTGATCGCAATTTATAAGCCTGGTTCGAAAAATAGTGCTGAAAATTACAGAGGTATCTGTAAGCTGTCTATAATTTCTAAATTAATTGCTCGAAAGTTTAGTAAAGATTAAACAGGATTTTTTTGAAAAAGAACATATCAGTGATGCCTAGCTTACCTCACATCTTTTTCCTCTTTCCTGATTGATTGGTTAGAAAGCAAAAGTTAAGTAAATGCTATCTCCATGGAATTTAGTAAGGCACTGATAGGGTAGAAAAAGCAAAACTTGAAAATCAATCCTCGAGTATTGTTAAATGTACCTCAGGAGTTCCTCAGGGTAGTCATCTTGTCCCACTTTCGTTTATATTTTTTATCGATGATTTTTGTAAATTCCATTAGACTTCCAAATAGGCTTCGACCTTTTATCGAACTGGTGCTTAAACTTTATGCAAAAAATGCTTCGTTATTTCTGTCTCTAGGAAACTCACAACTTTTAAGTTTACATATTCTATTGATAGTGCCCCTCTTCAGATTACTGCTTGTACGTATACCATATAGCCAAAAGTATCCATTGCATTTCTTGAAAGACTTCTACTAATTGTTGACGATTCATTTATTATTATGGCGTCTTGATTGACGCTGTTGCATAAAAGATGCCGCATCCCCAAATCCGATGTGCTGTTTACTGCAGCCGAAGCTGTAGAAGGATTCTTCATAAAAAGGTTACCTCTTGGGGACTCGTTTCCAGTTGTTGTCATATTTCATGTAACAGCATGTACCCTTCCACCATGGTGTTTTCCGAGATAAGATTAATAACATACATAAGCTCAGATTCGACAAGCACACCCGCCTTTTGTATGGTCGAACACATAACCGATTGAGGCCGCCTACTATGGGAAAACAGACGCCTTTTGCAGCCGCCCACTCTGGAATACAGACGCTACTTGCTGCTACCGTTGGCCAATCTAAAAAAGCTCATCCGCCAACAGACTTCTATGCCCTTGACGCAAACTGCAGTTCCTCCGCGTATAGGGAGATTTTCTTTAACCCAGGTTTAAGTCAGTACCCCGTTCAAAGCAAAGCTGGGTTGGCTGCTTATTCCGGCAGTTGTTCGGTCCCCTTGTGCGTTAGCGTTACCCGCTCTCTATCACGAGGAGGTGGACATTTCATTGAGCCAAGGGCCACCGAAGTAGCGTTACCTAGAGCTCTCCAGTACCTTAGAGAACACGGGTACATGACACATTATGTAATTGAAATTTAATTAAAGTTGCGGTCGTTATTGGTTCATGAGATATTTGGAATCGACCAAAATTGGCCACTCAATTTTTTGAGAGTCTTTTCTGAATCTTTCTGTGTTATTTTTTTATAAAATAAAAGGTATATGAAGTCGGTAATATAAAATACTATTTTTTGAGATATGGACGATGAAAAATGATATCCTGAACATACAGACGTATCTTTGATTTAGATTCCAGGGTATTATAAACTTCGAGATTTATGTCAAATTTTTAATTCGACAAATCAAATTAGTAACGATAACTTCCCTTAAGAGTTAAAAATAATTATTAAACACATTATTTTTCTAGGTATTTCAGTGTTTTTGGAGATAAAATTAGAAGTTTGAGAATATTGTCTCAAAATAAGTTTAAGAAAACAGAACTTTCAACTAAAATTTGTCTGCTAATGTAGAGAACAAATGGTCACCATTTCCCTATTATGTGGGTGCGATTTCATAAAAAAAAACTATAAAGGACAAAGAAGGTTCTCGAGGGTGCATTCCACATCCTCCCAATAGATATTATAGTCAAGTCTTCATGTAAATATACAAGTGCATGTATAGATAGTGTCGTTGAATTGTATTACGTATTGTGTTTTGTTCGCTCGTCTAACTTTTACTTTGCATTCAGTCGACGACTGATCATACTGAACTGATATCCTGCGTCGGTCGTGTTTTTTTTTTGTTGACTGTAAGCTAAGGACTCATCGTGTATATGTATATAATGGCAGAAAGTTTTGTTACAAGTTTAAAGTATTTTTTGAGTACAGGACGAGAGATATTGTTGTTTCGTTTTGTGTTTTCTCATTTTTGTTTAAATTCTTGTTGAGTGTTTGTGTTATGTTGAATATTTTTTTATTCAAAAATTATCCTTCACTCGTGCATCGAAAACTTTTAAAGCCTTACAAATTGTAAATTGTCTTGACAGACACAATTTAGTTACGAAAATTCTACTTGGTTTACATACATTCTGCTTTTAGGATAATGTTGTAATATAGTTGAAGTGGATAACACATGAAATTGATGCATGATATTTGCAGTATCAATCATGTTTCCTTATAAAAACTTAAGACCATAACCAAAAATGTTTAATTCCGATGAAATAACATAAAATTTATATGCAAAGTAATGTATATATCATCTAACAGTTGTAGTTAAATCTTAAGGATATAAAACCTTAGGTTAAGGCTTTATATCCTTTCAACGTTTAATATTGATCCATGTTTTTAGTGAAAACGTTTTAGCCAGACTCACAAACAGCCAACTTTTTACATAAGATTTCAAGTAAATCGTTGCAAGTTCATTTCGTAAATAATTGACCTACCTTAAGCTGAATGTGGAATGTTATATATTTTTGCTTATTACTTGTAAGCCAGTTAAAACCCTTAACACCCACCAGAGTGGGTATGTAGTACCTTAAATAGTGTGCATTATCGTAAAGCATACTTCTATAAGCCAAATAGTATTTATTCACTCCTTGCTTTGTTCGTTTTTGCCCTAATATTTTGGTAAAAGCGGGTCAGGGACAATACTGCGGGAGTATCTACCTACCCTCTTAACGTCCTACATACCAAGTATGTTATAGGTACAACTACTTGTTCTTTGTACTTCCAGGTTTTCGTCTCTGGTTTATAAATTTTTATATATGTATATGCTTTGTAAATTACAGTCAGATAATAAGGGGTGGTCCATTTATTGCACCTTCGGGGAAATCTTGATGCAGATGCCACTCATGTTTAACGACAGGACGGAGGCAGCATTGAGTTTTTGAAGCATTACATTCCACACGGTTTATAATACTCCGTGGGACAACGCAGTCGAGATCGGAATTAAATGATATAACATACGCTGTCGTTGAAGTTCTACATCCAAAGAACAAATATGTGAATCTAGAAACAAATATGAAAACCTGAGGGTATTGTCATCAGCGAAAGAGATAGATATATTAGAAGAGGCAGACAATAGATCCTTTATAAAAATGAAGAAGAAAGTCGGAGACAAAACAGAGCCTTGGGGGTCACCAGCATTTATTTTTGAGTTATAGATTTGAAACCGTTCAATGCAACTTGTATTGAAAAGTTCGAAAGATAGTTTTAATCTAAAGGAGATTACTTAAAGTACACATTTTCGACAACAGAGCTTGGTGCCAGAGTACAATTATCCTACTTTCTCCAAAACGATGTAAAGATTTCTTCCACTGTTTGCTAAGATTAGCCACCAAATCACAGGTAGAACTTTTGCTACAAAATCCATACTGCTGTCGTTTATTTATATATTTTTTAGGCTGATAATTGATCGGCATTTCTAAAATCTTGAAAAAAGGGACAAGCTGGATCAAAGTTGTTTTCCATCCGCTCGGAAAGAGACTGCAAGAGTGAAAAAGAAGATTTGTCTCATAAAATCACTT
>NW_026605340.1:0-25318 GCF_945859685.1 Eupeodes corollae
ATTTATTTTTTGCATCAATTGAAAGGTGGGTCGATGCTCTGTATTTTAGTGAAAACCGCATCATGTTTGGAGGCTTGGTTGAGGAAATAGAGCAACCGAAAGATAATTTGGGATGAGCTGTTTCGAAATTCTGTAATTTTACTTTTTGACTAATTTTTCGGAAACGAGCGATCGTATAACATTTTGGTTTGCAGTTGTGGGTAGAGCATTTAAATACCTTTCTTTTGATGTGCATTTTGATTGGGTGGGAAATAGTTTTGAAAATACTACTTTTTTCGGCAAAGGTTAGCCCACGATTTTCTCGAAAAACTGAAAAAAAATCATTTTTGTGATTTATGCATCAATTGAAAGGTGGGTCGATGCTCTGTATTTTAGTGAAAACCGCATCATGTTTGGAGGCTTGGTTGAGGAAATAGAGCAACCGAAAGATAATTTGTGATGAGCTGGGTCGAAATTCTGTAATTTTACTTTTTGACTAATTTTTCGGAAAAGAGAGATCGTATAACATTTTGGTTTGCAGTTGTGGGTATAGCATTTAAATACCTTTCTTTTGATGTGCATTTTGATTGGGTGGGAAATAGTTTTGAAAATACTACTTTTTTCGGCAAGGATTAGCCCACGATTTTCTCGAAAAACTGAAAAAAAATCATTTTTGAGATTTATGCATCAATTGAAAGGTGGGTCGATGCTCTGTATTTTTAGTGAAAACCGCATCATGTTTGGAGGCTTGGTTGAGGAAATAGAGCAACCGAAAGATAATTTGTGATGAGCTGGGTCGAAATTCTGTAATTTTACTTTTTGACTAATTTTTCGGAAAAGAGAGGTCGTATAACATTTTGGTTTGCAGTTGTGGGTAGAGCATTTAAATACCTTTCTTTTGATGTGCATTTTGATTGGGTGGGAAATAGTTTTGAAAATACTACTTTTTCGGCAATGGGTTAGCCCACGATTTTCTCGAAAAACTGAAAAAAAATCATTTTTGAGATTTATGCATCAATTGAAAGGTGGGTCGATGCTCTGTATTTTAGTGAAAACCGCATCATGTTTGGAGGCTTGGTTGAGGAAATAGAGCAACCGAAAGATAATTTGTGATGAGCTGGGTCGAAATTCTGTAATTTTACTTTTTGACTAATTTTTCGGAAACGAGCGATCGTATAACATTTTGGTTTGCAGTTGTGGGTAGAGCATTTAAATACCTTTCTTTTGATGTGCATTTTGATTGGGTGGGAAATAGTTTTGAAAATACTACTTTTTTCGGCAAAGGTTAGCCCACGATTTTCTCGAAAAACTGAAAAAAAAATCATTTTTGTGATTTATGCATCAATTGAAAGGTGGGTTGATGCTCTGTATTTTAGTGAAAACCGCATCATGTTTGGAGGCTTGGTTGAGGAAATAGAGCAACCGAAAGATAATTTGTGATGAGCTGGGTCGAAATTCTGTAATTTTACTTTTTGACTAATTTTTCGGAAACGAGCGATCGTATAACATTTTGGTTTGCAGTTGTGGGTAGAGCATTTAAATACCTTTCTTTTGATGTGCATTTTGATTGGGTGGGAAATAGTTTTGAAAATACTACTTTTTCGGCAATGGGTTAGCCCACGATTTTCTCGAAAAACTGAAAAAAAATCATTTTTGAGATTTATGCATCAATTGAAAGGTGGGTCGATGCTCTGTATTTTAGTGAAAACCGCATCATGTTTGGAGGCTTGGTTGAGGAAATAGAGCAACCGAAAGATAATTTGTGATGAGCTGGGTCGAAATTTCTGTAATTTTACTTTTTGACTAATTTTTCGGAAACGAGCGATCGTATAACATTTTGGTTTGCAGTTGTGGGTAGAGCATTTAAATACCTTTCTTTTGATGTGCATTTTGATTGGGTGGGAAATAGTTTTGAAAATACTACTTTTTTCGGCAAGGGTTAGCCCACGATTTTCTCGAAAAACTGAAAAAAAAATCATTTTTGAGATTTATGCATCAATTGAAAGGTGGGTCGATGCTCTGTATTTTAGTGAAAACCGCATCATGTTTGGAGGCTTGGTTGAGGAAATAGAGCAACCGAAAGATAATTTGTGATGAGCTGGGTCGAAATTCTGTAATTTTACTTTTTGACTAATTTTTCGGAAAAGAGAGATCGTATAACATTTTGGTTTGCAGTTGTGGGTATAGCATTTAAATACCTTTCTTTTGATGTGCATTTTGATTGGGTGGGAAATAGTTTTGAAAATACTACTTTTTTTCGGCAAGGATTAGCCCACGATTTTCTCGAAAAACTGAAAAAAAATCATTTTTGAGATTTATGCATCAATTGAAAGGTGGGTCGATGCTCTGTATTTTAGTGAAAACCGCATCATGTTTGGAGGCTTGGTTGAGGAAATAGAGCAACCGAAAGATAATTTGTGATGAGCTGGGTCGAAATTCTGTAATTTTACTTTTTGACTAATTTTTCGGAAACGAGCGATCGTATAACATTTTGGTTTGCAGTTGTGGGTAGAGCATTTAAATACCTTTCTTTTGATGTGCATTTTGATTGGGTGGGAAATAGTTTTGAAAATACTACTTTTTTCGGCAAGGATTAGCCCACGATTTTCTCGAAAAACTGAAAAAAAATCATTTTTGAGATTTATGCATCAATTGAAAGGTGGGTCGATGCTCTGTATTTTAGTGAAAACCGCATCATGTTTGGAGGCTTGGTTGAGGAAATAGAGCAACCGAAAGATAATTTGTGATGAGCTGGGTCGAAATTCTGTAATTTTACTTTTTGACTAATTTTTCGGAAACGAGCGATCGTATAACATTTTGGTTTGCAGTTGTGGGGTAGAGCATTTAAATACCTTTCTTTTGATGTGCATTTTGATTGGGTGGGAAATAGTTTTGAAAATACTACTTTTTCGGCAATGGGTTAGCCCACGATTTTCTCGAAAAAACTGAAAAAAAATCATTTTTGAGATTTATGCATCAATTGAAAGGTGGGTCGATGCTCTGTATTTTAGTGAAAACCGCATCATGTTTGGAGGCTTGGTTGAGGAAATAGAGCAACCGAAAGATAATTTGTGATGAGCTGGGTCGAAATTCTGTAATTGTACTTTTTGACTAATTTTTCGGAAATGAGCGATCGTATAACATTTTGGTTTGCAGTTGTGGGTAGAGCATTTAAATACCTTTCTTTTGATGTGCATTTTGATTGGGTGGGAAATAGTTTTGAAAATACTACTTTTTTCGGCAAAGGTTAGCCCACGATTTTCTCGAAAAACTGAAAAAAAATCATTTTTGTGATTTATGCATCAATTGAAAGGTGGGTCGATGCTCTGTATTTTAGTGAAAACCGCATCATGTTTGGAGGCTTGGTTGAGGAAATAGAGCAACCGAAAGATAATTTGTGATGAGCTGGGTCGAAATTCTGTAATTTTACTTTTTGACTAATTTTTCGGAAACGAGCGATCGTATAACATTTTGGTTTGCAGTTGTGGGTAGAGCATTTAAATACCTTTCTTTTGATGTGCATTTTGATTGGGTGGGAAATAGTTTTGAAAATACTACTTTTTCGGCAATGGGTTAGCCCACGATTTTCTCGAAAAACTGAAAAAAAAATCATTTTTGAGATTTATGCATCAATTGAAAGGTGGGTCGATGCTCTGTATTTTAGTGAAAACCGCATCATGTTTGGAGGCTTGGTTGAGGAAATAGAGCAACCGAAAGATAATTTGTGATGAGCTGGGTCGAAATTCTGTAATTGTACTTTTTGACTAATTTTTCGGAAACGAGCGATCGTATAACATTTTGGTTTGCAGTTGTGGGTAGAGCATTTAAATACCTTTCTTTTGTTGTGCATTTTGATTGGGTGGGAAATAGTTTTGAAAATACTACTTTTTCGGCAAGGATTAGCCCACGATTTTCTCGAAAAACTGAAAAAAAATCATTTTTGAGATTTATGCATCAATTGAAAGGTGGGGTCGAAGCTCTGTATTTTAGTGAAAACCGCATCATGTTTGGAGGCTTGGTTGAGGAAATAGAGCAACCGAAAAATAATTTGTGATGAGCTGGGTCGAAATTCTGTAATTTTACTTTTTGACTAATTTTTCGGAAACGAGCGATCATATAACATTTTGGTTTGCAGTTGTGGGTAGAGCATTTAAATACCTTTCTTTTGATGTGCATTTTGATTGGGTGGGAAATAGTTTTGAAAATACTACTTTTTTCGGCAAGGGGTTAGCCCACGATTTTCTCGAAAAACTGAAAAAAAATCATTTTTGTGATTTATGCATCAATTGAAAGGTGGGTCGAAGCTCTGTATTTTAGTGAAAACCGCATCATGTTTGGAGGCTTGGTTGAGGAAATAGAGCAACCGAAAAATAATTTGTGATGAGCTGGGTCGAAATTCTGTAATTTTACTTTTTGACTAATTTTTCGGAAAAGAGAGGTCGTATAACATTTTGGTTTGCGGTTGTGGGGTAGAGCATTTAAATACCTTTCTTTTGATGTGCATTTTGATTGGGTGGGAAATAGTTTTGAAAATACTACTTTTTCGGCAATGGGTTAGCCCACGATTTTCTCGAAAAACTGAAAAAAAATCATTTTTGAGATTTATGCATCAATTGAAAGGTGGGTCGATGCTCTGTATTTTAGTGAAAACCGCATCATGTTTGGAGGCTTGGTTGAGGAAATAGAGCAACCGAAAGATAATTTGTGATGAGCTGGGTCGAAATTCTGTAATTTTACTTTTTGACTAATTTTTCGGAAACGAGCGATCGTATAACATTTTGGTTTGCAGTTGTGGGTAGAGCATTTAAATACCTTTCTTTTGATGTGCATTTTGATTGGGTGGGAAATAGTTTTGAAAATACTACTTTTTTCGGCAAGGGTTAGCCCACGATTTTCTCGAAAAACTGAAAAAAAATCATTTTTGTGATTTATGCATCAATTGAAAGGTGGGTCGATGCTCTGTATTTTAGTGAAAACCGCATCATGTTTGGAGGCTTGGTTGAGGAAATAGAGCAACCGAAAGATAATTTGTGATGAGCTGGGTCGAAATTCTGTAATTTTACTTTTTGACTAATTTTTCGGAAACGAGCGATCGTATAACATTTTGGTTTGCAGTTGTGGGTAGAGCATTTAAATACCTTTGTTTTGATGTGCATTTTGATTGGGTGGGAAATAGTTTTGAAAATACTACTTTTTTCGCCAAGGGTTAGCCCACGATTTTCTCGAAAAACTGAAAAAAAAATCATTTTTGAGATTTATGCATCAATTGAAAGGTGGGTCGATGCTCTGTATTTTAGTGAAAACCGCATCATGTTTGGAGGCTTGGTTGAGGAAATAGAGCAACCGAAAGATAATTTGTGATGAGCTGGGTCGAAATTCTGTAATTTTACTTTTTGACTAATTTTTCGGAAAAGAGAGATCGTATAACATTTTGGTTTGCAGTTGTGGGTATAGCATTTAAATACCTTTCTTTTGATGTGCATTTTGATTGGGTGGGAAATAGTTTTGAAAATACTACTTTTTCGGCAATGGGTTAGCCCACGATTTTCTCGAAAAACTGAAAAAAAATCATTTTTGAGATTTATGCATCAATTGAAAGGTGGGTCGATGCTCTGTATTTTAGTGAAAACCGCATCATGTTTGGAGGCTTGGTTGAGGAAATAGAGCAACCGAAAGATAATTTGTGATGAGCTGGGTCGAAATTCTGTAATTTTACTTTTTGACTAATTTTTCGGAAACGAGCGATCGTATAACATTTTGGTTTGCAGTTGTGGGTAGAGCATTTAAATACCTTTCTTTTGATGTGCATTTTGATTGGGTGGGAAATAGTTTTGAAAATACTACTTTTTTCGGCAAAGGTTAGCCCACGATTTTCTCGAAAAACTGAAAAAAAATCATTTTTGAGATTTATGCATCAATTGAAAGGTGGGTCGATGCTCTGTATTTTAGTGAAAACCGCATCATGTTTGGAGGCTTGGTTGAGGAAATAGAGCAACCGAAAGATAATTTGTGATGAGCTGGGTCGAAATTCTGTAATTTTACTTTTTGACTAATTTTTCGGAAAAGAGAGGTCGTATAACATTTTGGTTTGCAGTTGTGGGTAGAGCATTTAAATACCTTTCTTTTGATGTGCATTTTGATTGGGTGGGAAATAGTTTTGAAAATACTACTTTTTCGGCAATGGGTTAGCCCACGATTTTCTCGAAAAACTGAAAAAAAATCATTTTTGAGATTTATGCATCAATTGAAAGGTGGGTCGATGCTCTGTATTTTAGTGAAAACCGCATCATGTTTGGAGGCTTGGTTGAGGAAATAGAGCAACCGAAAGATAATTTGTGATGAGCTGGGTCGAAATTCTGTAATTTTACTTTTTGACTAATTTTTTCGGAAAAGAGAGATCGTATAACATTTTGGTTTGCAGTTGTGGGTATAGCATTTAAATACCTTTCTTTTGATGTGCATTTTGATTGGGTGGGAAATAGTTTTGAAAATACTACTTTTTTCGGCAAAGGTTAGCCCACGATTTTCTCGAAAAACTGAAAAAAAATCATTTTTGTGATTTATGCATCAATTGAAAGGTGGGTCGATGCTCTGTATTTTAGTGAAAACCGCATCATGTTTGGAGGCTTGGTTGAGGAAATAGAGCAACCGAAAGATAATTTGTGATGAGCTGGGTCGAAATTCTGTAATTTTACTTTTTGACTAATTTTTCGGAAACGAGCGATCGTATAACATTTTGGTTTGCAGTTGTGGGTAGAGCATTTAAATACCTTTCTTTTGATGTGCATTTTGATTGGGTGGGAAATAGTTTTGAAAATACTACTTTTTCGGCAATGGGTTAGCCCACGATTTTCTCGAAAAACTGAAAAAAAATCATTTTTGAGATTTATGCATCAATTGAAAGGTGGGTCGATGCTCTGTATTTTAGTGAAAACCGCATCATGTTTGGAGGCTTGGTTGAGGAAATAGAGCAACCGAAAGATAATTTGTGATGAGCTGGGTCGAAATTCTGTAATTTTACTTTTTGACTAATTTTTCGGAAACGAGCGATCGTATAACATTTTGGTTTGCAGTTGTGGGTAGAGCATTTAAATACCTTTCTTTTGATGTGCATTTTGATTGGGTGGGAAATAGTTTTGAAAATACTACTTTTTTTCGGCAAGGGTTAGCCCACGATTTTCTCGAAAAACTGAAAAAAAAATCATTTTTGAGATTTATGCATCAATTGAAAGGTGGGTCGATGCTCTGTATTTTAGTGAAAACCGCATCATGTTTGGAGGCTTGGTTGAGGAAATAGAGCAACCGAAAGATAATTTGTGATGAGCTGGGGTCGAAATTCTGTAATTTTACTTTTTGACTAATTTTTCGGGAAAAGAGAGATCGTATAACATTTTGGTTTGCAGTTGTGGGTATAGCATTTAAATACCTTTCTTTTGATGTGCATTTTGATTGGGTGGGAAATAGTTTTGAAAATACTACTTTTTTCGGCAAGGATTAGCCCACGATTTTCTCGAAAAACTGAAAAAAAATCATTTTTGAGATTTATGCATCAATTGAAAGGTGGGTCGATGCTCTGTATTTTAGTGAAAACCGCATCATGTTTGGAGGCTTGGTTGAGGAAATAGAGCAACCGAAAGATAATTTGTGATGAGCTGGGTCGAAATTCTGTAATTTTACTTTTTGACTAATTTTTCGGAAACGAGCGATCGTATAACATTTTGGTTTGCAGTTGTGGGTAGAGCATTTAAATACCTTTCTTTTGATGTGCATTTTGATTGGGGTGGGAAATAGTTTTGAAAATACTACTTTTTTCGGCAAGGATTAGCCCACGATTTTCTCGAAAAACTGAAAAAAAATCATTTTTGAGATTTATGCATCAATTGAAAGGTGGGTCGATGCTCTGTATTTTAGTGAAAACCGCATCATGTTTGGAGGCTTGGTTGAGGAAATAGAGCAACCGAAAGATAATTTGTGATGAGCTGGGTCGAAATTCTGTAATTTTACTTTTTGACTAATTTTTCGGAAACGAGCGATCGTATAACATTTTGGTTTGCAGTTGTGGGTAGAGCATTTAAATACCTTTCTTTTGATGTGCATTTTGATTGGGTGGGAAATAGTTTTGAAAATACTACTTTTTCGGCAATGGGTTAGCCCACGATTTTCTCGAAAAACTGAAAAAAAAATCATTTTTGAGATTTATGCATCAATTGAAAGGTGGGTCGATGCTCTGTATTTTAGTGAAAACCGCATCATGTTTGGAGGCTTGGTTGAGGAAATAGAGCAACCGAAAGATAATTTGTGATGAGCTGGGTCGAAATTCTGTAATTGTACTTTTTGACTAATTTTTCGGAAATGAGCGATCGTATAACATTTTGGTTTGCAGTTGTGGGTAGAGCATTTAAATACCTTTCTTTTGATGTGCATTTTGATTGGGTGGGAAATAGTTTTGAAAATACTACTTTTTTCGGCAAAGGTTAGCCCACGATTTTCTCGAAAAACTGAAAAAAAATCATTTTTGTGATTTATGCATCAATTGAAAGGTGGGTCGATGCTCTGTATTTTAGTGAAAACCGCATCATGTTTGGAGGCTTGGTTGAGGAAATAGAGCAACCGAAAGATAATTTGTGATGAGCTGGGTCGAAATTCTGTAATTTTACTTTTTGACTAATTTTTCGGAAACGAGCGATCGTATAACATTTTGGTTTGCAGTTGTGGGTAGAGCATTTAAATACCTTTCTTTTGATGTGCATTTTGATTGGGTGGGAAATAGTTTTGAAAATACTACTTTTTCGGCAATGGGTTAGCCCACGATTTTCTCGAAAAACTGAAAAAAAATCATTTTTGAGATTTATGCATCAATTGAAAGGTGGGTCGATGCTCTGTATTTTAGTGAAAACCGCATCATGTTTGGAGGCTTGGTTGAGGAAATAGAGCAACCGAAAGATAATTTGTGATGAGCTGGGTCGAAATTCTGTAATTGTACTTTTTGACTAATTTTTCGGAAACGAGCGATCGTATAACATTTTGGTTTGCAGTTGTGGGTAGAGCATTTAAATACCTTTCTTTTGTTGTGCATTTTGATTGGGTGGGAAATAGTTTTGAAAATACTACTTTTTCGGCAAGGATTAGCCCACGATTTTCTCGAAAAACTGAAAAAAAATCATTTTTGAGATTTATGCATCAATTGAAAGGTGGGTCGAAGCTCTGTATTTTAGTGAAAACCGCATCATGTTTGGAGGCTTGGTTGAGGAAATAGAGCAACCGAAAAATAATTTGTGATGAGCTGGGTCGAAATTCTGTAATTTTACTTTTTGACTAATTTTTCGGAAACGAGCGATCATATAACATTTTGGTTTGCAGTTGTGGGTAGAGCATTTAAATACCTTTCTTTTGATGTGCATTTTGATTGGGTGGGAAATAGTTTTGAAAATACTACTTTTTTCGGCAAGGGTTAGCCCACGATTTTCTCGAAAAACTGAAAAAAAATCATTTTTGTGATTTATGCATCAATTGAAAGGTGGGTCGAAGCTCTGTATTTTAGTGAAAACCGCATCATGTTTGGAGGCTTGGTTGAGGAAATAGAGCAACCGAAAAATAATTTGTGATGAGCTGGGTCGAAATTCTGTAATTTTACTTTTTGACTAATTTTTCGGAAAAGAGAGGTCGTATAACATTTTGGTTTGCGGTTGTGGGTAGAGCATTTAAATACCTTTCTTTTGATGTGCATTTTGATTGGGTGGGAAATAGTTTTGAAAATACTACTTTTTCGGCAATGGGTTAGCCCACGATTTTCTCGAAAAACTGAAAAAAAATCATTTTTGAGATTTATGCATCAATTGAAAGGTGGGTCGATGCTCTGTATTTTAGTGAAAACCGCATCATGTTTGGAGGCTTGGTTGAGGAAATAGAGCAACCGAAAGATAATTTGTGATGAGCTGGGTCGAAATTCTGTAATTTTACTTTTTGACTAATTTTTCGGAAACGAGCGATCGTATAACATTTTGGTTTGCAGTTGTGGGTAGAGCATTTAAATACCTTTCTTTTGATGTGCATTTTGATTGGGTGGGAAATAGTTTTGAAAATACTACTTTTTTCGGCAAGGGTTAGCCCACGATTTTCTCGAAAAACTGAAAAAAAATCATTTTTGTGATTTATGCATCAATTGAAAGGTGGGTCGATGCTCTGTATTTTAGTGAAAACCGCATCATGTTTGGAGGCTTGGTTGAGGAAATAGAGCAACCGAAAGATAATTTGTGATGAGCTGGGTCGAAATTCTGTAATTTTACTTTTTGACTAATTTTTCGGAAACGAGCGATCGTATAACATTTTGGTTTGCAGTTGTGGGTAGAGCATTTAAATACCTTTCTTTTGATGTGCATTTTGATTGGGTGGGAAATAGTTTTGAAAATACTACTTTTTTCGGCAAGGGTTAGCCCACGATTTTCTCGAAAAACTGAAAAAAAAATCATTTTTGAGATTTATGCATCAATTGAAAGGTGGGTCGATGCTCTGTATTTTAGTGAAAACCGCATCATGTTTGGAGGCTTGGTTGAGGAAATAGAGCAACCGAAAGATAATTTGTGATGAGCTGGGTCGAAATTCTGTAATTTTACTTTTTGACTAATTTTTCGGAAAAGAGAGATCGTATAACATTTTGGTTTGCAGTTGTGGGTATAGCATTTAAATACCTTTCTTTTGATGTGCATTTTGATTGGGTGGGAAATAGTTTTGAAAATACTACTTTTTTCGGCAAGGATTAGCCCACGATTTTCTCGAAAAACTGAAAAAAAATCATTTTTGAGATTTATGCATCAATTGAAAGGTGGGTCGATGCTCTGTATTTTAGTGAAAACCGCATCATGTTTGGAGGCTTGGTTGAGGAAATAGAGCAACCGAAAGATAATTTGTGATGAGCTGGGTCGAAATTCTGTAATTTTACTTTTTGACTAATTTTTCGGAAACGAGCGATCGTATAACATTTTGGTTTGCAGTTGTGGGTAGAGCATTTAAATACCTTTCTTTTGATGTGCATTTTGATTGGGTGGGAAATAGTTTTGAAAATACTACTTTTTTCGGCAAGGATTAGCCCACGATTTTCTCGAAAAACTGAAAAAAAATCATTTTTGAGATTTATGCATCAATTGAAAGGTGGGTCGATGCTCTGTATTTTAGTGAAAACCGCATCATGTTTGGAGGCTTGGTTGAGGAAATAGAGCAACCGAAAGATAATTTGTGATGAGCTGGGTCGAAATTCTGTAATTTTACTTTTTGACTAATTTTTCGGAAACGAGCGATCGTATAACATTTTGGTTTGCAGTTGTGGGTAGAGCATTTAAATACCTTTCTTTTGATGTGCATTTTGATTGGGTGGGAAATAGTTTTGAAAATACTACTTTTTCGGCAATGGGTTAGCCCACGATTTTCTCGAAAAACTGAAAAAAAATCATTTTTGAGATTTATGCATCAATTGAAAGGTGGGTCGATGCTCTGTATTTTAGTGAAAACCGCATCATGTTTGGAGGCTTGGTTGAGGAAATAGAGCAACCGAAAGATAATTTGTGATGAGCTGGGTCGAAATTCTGTAATTTTACTTTTTGACTAATTTTTCGGAAACGAGCGATCGTATAACATTTTGGTTTGCAGTTGTGGGTAGAGCATTTAAATACCTTTCTTTTGATGTGCATTTTGATTGGGTGGGAAATAGTTTTGAAAATACTACTTTTTTCGGCAAAGGTTAGCCCACGATTTTCTCGAAAAACTGAAAAAAAATCATTTTTGTGATTTATGCATCAATTGAAAGGTGGGTCGATGCTCTGTATTTTAGTGAAAACCGCATCATGTTTGGAGGCTTGGTTGAGGAAATAGAGCAACCGAAAGATAATTTGTGATGAGCTGGGTCGAAATTCTGTAATTTTACTTTTTGACTAATTTTTCGGAAACGAGCGATCGTATAACATTTTGGTTTGCAGTTGTGGGTAGAGCATTTAAATACCTTTCTTTTGATGTGCATTTTGATTGGGTGGGAAATAGTTTTGAAAATACTACTTTTTCGGCAATGGGTTAGCCCACGATTTTCTCGAAAAACTGAAAAAAAATCATTTTTGAGATTTATGCATCAATTGAAAGGTGGGTCGATGCTCTGTATTTTAGTGAAAACCGCATCATGTTTGGAGGCTTGGTTGAGGAAATAGAGCAACCGAAAGATAATTTGTGATGAGCTGGGTCGAAATTCTGTAATTTTACTTTTTGACTAATTTTTCGGAAACGAGCGATCGTATAACATTTTGGTTTGCAGTTGTGGGTAGAGCATTTAAATACCTTTCTTTTGATGTGCATTTTGATTGGGTGGGAAATAGTTTTGAAAATACTACTTTTTTCGGCAAGGGTTAGCCCACGATTTTCTCGAAAAACTGAAAAAAAAATCATTTTTGAGATTTATGCATCAATTGAAAGGTGGGTCGATGCTCTGTATTTTAGTGAAAACCGCATCATGTTTGGAGGCTTGGTTGAGGAAATAGAGCAACCGAAAGATAATTTGTGATGAGCTGGGTCGAAATTCTGTAATTTTACTTTTTGACTAATTTTTCGGAAAAGAGAGATCGTATAACATTTTGGTTTGCAGTTGTGGGTATAGCATTTAAATACCTTTCTTTTGATGTGCATTTTGATTGGGTGGGAAATAGTTTTGAAAATACTACTTTTTTCGGCAAGGATTAGCCCACGATTTTCTCGAAAAACTGAAAAAAAATCATTTTTGAGATTTATGCATCAATTGAAAGGTGGGTCGATGCTCTGTATTTTAGTGAAAACCGCATCATGTTTGGAGGCTTGGTTGAGGAAATAGAGCAACCGAAAGATAATTTGTGATGAGCTGGGTCGAAATTCTGTAATTTTACTTTTTGACTAATTTTCGGAAACGAGCGATCGTATAACATTTTGGTTTGCAGTTGTGGGTAGAGCATTTAAATACCTTTCTTTTGATGTGCATTTTGATTGGGTGGGAAATAGTTTTGAAAATACTACTTTTTTCGGCAAGGATTAGCCCACGATTTTCTCGAAAAACTGAAAAAAAATCATTTTTGAGATTTATGCATCAATTGAAAGGTGGGTCGATGCTCTGTATTTTAGTGAAAACCGCATCATGTTTGGAGGCTTGGTTGAGGAAATAGAGCAACCGAAAGATAATTTGTGATGAGCTGGGTCGAAATTCTGTAATTTTACTTTTTGACTAATTTTTCGGAAACGAGCGATCGTATAACATTTTGGTTTGCAGTTGTGGGTAGAGCATTTAAATACCTTTCTTTTGATGTGCATTTTGATTGGGTGGGAAATAGTTTTGAAAATACTACTTTTTCGGCAATGGGTTAGCCCACGATTTTCTCGAAAAACTGAAAAAAAATCATTTTTGAGATTTATGCATCAATTGAAAGGTGGGTCGATGCTCTGTATTTTAGTGAAAACCGCATCATGTTTGGAGGCTTGGTTGAGGAAATAGAGCAACCGAAAGATAATTTGTGATGAGCTGGGTCGAAATTCTGTAATTGTACTTTTTGACTAATTTTTCGGAAACGAGCGATCGTATAACATTTTGGTTTGCAGTTGTGGGTAGAGCATTTAAATACCTTTCTTTTAATGTGCATTTTGATTGGGTGGGAAATAGTTTTGAAAATACTACTTTTTTCGGCAAAGGTTAGCCCACGATTTTCTCGAAAAACTGAAAAAAAATCATTTTTGTGATTTATGCATCAATTGAAAGGTGGGTCGATGCTCTGTATTTTAGTGAAAACCGCATCATGTTTGGAGGCTTGGTTGAGGAAATAGAGCAACCGAAAGATAATTTGTGATGAGCTGGGTCGAAATTCTGTAATTTTACTTTTTGACTAATTTTTCGGAAACGAGCGATCGTATAACATTTTGGTTTGCAGTTGTGGGTAGAGCATTTAAATACCTTTCTTTTGATGTGCATTTTGATTGGGTGGGAAATAGTTTTGAAAATACTACTTTTTCGGCAATGGGTTAGCCCACGATTTTCTCGAAAAACTGAAAAAAAATCATTTTTGAGATTTATGCATCAATTGAAAGGTGGGTCGATGCTCTGTATTTTAGTGAAAACCGCATCATGTTTGGAGGCTTGGTTGAGGAAATAGAGCAACCGAAAGATAATTTGTGATGAGCTGGGTCGAAATTCTGTAATTTTACTTTTTGACTAATTTTTCGGAAAAGAGAGATCGTATAACATTTTGGTTTGCAGTTGTGGGTATAGCATTTAAATACCTTTCTTTTGATGTGCATTTTGATTGGGTGGGAAATAGTTTTGAAAATACTACTTTTTTCGGCAAGGATTAGCCCACGATTTTCTCGAAAAACTGAAAAAAAATCATTTTTGAGATTTATGCATCAATTGAAAGGTGGGTCGATGCTCTGTATTTTAGTGAAAACCGCATCATGTTTGGAGGCTTGGTTGAGGAAATAGAGCAACCGAAAGATAATTTGTGATGAGCTGGGTCGAAATTCTGTAATTTACTTTTTGACTAATTTTTCGGAAACGGAGCGATCGTATAACATTTTGGTTTGCAGTTGTGGGTAGAGCATTTAAATACCTTTCTTTTGATGTGCATTTTGATTGGGTGGGAAATAGTTTTGAAAATACTACTTTTTCGGCAATGGGTTAGCCCACGATTTTCTCGAAAAACTGAAAAAAAATCATTTTTGAGATTTATGCATCAATTGAAAGGTGGGTCGATGCTCTGTATTTTAGTGAAAACCGCATCATGTTTGGAGGCTTGGTTGAGGAAATAGAGCAACCGAAAGATAATTTGTGATGAGCTGGGTCGAAATTCTGTAATTGTACTTTTTGACTAATTTTTCGGAAACGAGCGATCGTATAACATTTTGGTTTGCAGTTGTGGGTAGAGCATTTAAATACCTTTCTTTTGATGTGCATTTTGATTGGGTGGGAAATAGTTTTGAAAATACTACTTTTTTCGGCAAGGATTAGCCCACGATTTTCTCGAAAAACTGAAAAAAAATCATTTTTGAGATTTATGCATCAATTGAAAGGTGGGTCGATGCTCTGTATTTTAGTGAAAACCGCATCATGTTTGGAGGCTTGGTTGAGGAAATAGAGCAACCGAAAGATAATTTGTGATGAGCTGGGTCGAAATTCTGTAATTTTACTTTTTGACTAATTTTTCGGAAACGAGCGATCGTATAACATTTTGGTTTGCAGTTGTGGGTAGAGCATTTAAATACCTTTCTTTTGATGTGCATTTTGATTGGGTGGGAAATAGTTTTGAAAATACTACTTTTTCGGCAATGGGTTAGCCCACGATTTTCTCGAAAAACTGAAAAAAAATCATTTGTGAGATTTATGCATCAATTGAAAGGTGGGTCGATGCTCTGTATTTTAGTGAAAACCGCATCATGTTTGGAGGCTTGGTTGAGGAAATAGAGCAACCGAAAGATAATTTGTGATGAGCTGGGTCGAAATTCTGTAATTTTACTTTTTGACTAATTTTTCGGAAACTAGCGATCGTATAACATTTTGGTTTGCAGTTGTGGGTAGAGCATTTAAATACCTTTCTTTTGATGTGCATTTTGATTGGGTGGGAAATAGTTTTGAAAATACTACTTTTTTCGGCAAAGGTTAGCCCACGATTTTCTCGAAAAACTGAAAAAAAATCATTTTTGTGATTTATGCATCAATTGAAAGGTGGGTCGATGCTCTGTATTTTAGTGAAAACCGCATCATGTTTGGAGGCTTGGTTGAGGAAATAGAGCAACCGAAAGATAATTTGTGATGAGCTGGGTCGAAATTCTGTAATTTTACTTTTTGACTAATTTTTCGGAAACGAGCGATCGTATAACATTTTGGTTTGCAGTTGTGGGTAGAGCATTTAAATACCTTTCTTTTGATGTGCATTTTGATTGGGTGGGAAATAGTTTTGAAAATACTACTTTTTCGGCAATGGGTTAGCCCACGATTTTCTCGAAAAACTGAAAAAAAATCATTTTTGAGATTTATGCATCAATTGAAAGGTGGGTCGATGCTCTGTATTTTAGTGAAAACCGCATCATGTTTGGAGGCTTGGTTGAGGAAATAGAGCAACCGAAAGATAATTTGTGATGAGCTGGGTCGAAATTCTGTAATTTTACTTTTTGACTAATTTTTCGGAAACGAGCGATCGTATAACATTTTGGTTTGCAGTTGTGGGTAGAGCATTTAAATACCTTTCTTTTGATGTGCATTTTGATTGGGTGGGAAATAGTTTTGAAAATACTACTTTTTTCGGCAAGGGTTAGCCCACGATTTTCTCGAAAAACTGAAAAAAAAATCATTTTTGAGATTTATGCATCAATTGAAAGGTGGGTCGATGCTCTGTATTTTAGTGAAAACCGCATCATGTTTGGAGGCTTGGTTGAGGAAATAGAGCAACCGAAAGATAATTTGTGATGAGCTGGGTCGAAATTCTGTAATTTTACTTTTTGACTAATTTTTCGGAAAAGAGAGATCGTATAACATTTTGGTTTGCAGTTGTGGGTATAGCATTTAAATACCTTTCTTTTGATGTGCATTTTGATTGGGTGGGAAATAGTTTTGAAAATACTACTTTTTTCGGCAAGGATTAGCCCACGATTTTCTCGAAAAACTGAAAAAAAATCATTTTTGAGATTTATGCATCAATTGAAAGGTGGGTCGATGCTCTGTATTTTAGTGAAAACCGCATCATGTTTGGAGGCTTGGTTGAGGAAATAGAGCAACCGAAAGATAATTTGTGATGAGCTGGGTCGAAATTCTGTAATTTTACTTTTTGACTAATTTTTCGGAAACGAGCGATCGTATAACATTTTGGTTTGCAGTTGTGGGTAGAGCATTTAAATACCTTTCTTTTGATGTGCATTTTGATTGGGTGGGAAATAGTTTTGAAAATACTACTTTTTTCGGCAAGGATTAGCCCACGATTTTCTCGAAAAACTGAAAAAAAATCATTTTTGAGATTTATGCATCAATTGAAAGGTGGGTCGATGCTCTGTATTTTAGTGAAAACCGCATCATGTTTGGAGGCTTGGTTGAGGAAATAGAGCAACCGAAAGATAATTTGTGATGAGCTGGGTCGAAATTCTGTAATTTTACTTTTTGACTAATTTTTCGGAAACGAGCGATCGTATAACATTTTGGTTTGCAGTTGTGGGTAGAGCATTTAAATACCTTTCTTTTGATGTGCATTTTGATTGGGTGGGAAATAGTTTTGAAAATACTACTTTTTCGGCAATGGGTTAGCCCACGATTTTCTCGAAAAACTGAAAAAAAATCATTTTTGAGATTTATGCATCAATTGAAAGGTGGGTCGATGCTCTGTATTTTAGTGAAAACCGCATCATGTTTGGAGGCTTGGTTGAGGAAATAGAGCAACCGAAAGATAATTTGTGATGAGCTGGGTCGAAATTCTGTAATTGTACTTTTTGACTAATTTTTCGGAAACGAGCGATCGTATAACATTTTGGTTTGCAGTTGTGGGTAGAGCATTTAAATACCTTTCTTTTGATGTGCATTTTGATTGGGTGGGAAATAGTTTTGAAAATACTACTTTTTTCGGCAAAGGTTAGCCCACGATTTTCTCGAAAAACTGAAAAAAAATCATTTTTGTGATTTATGCATCAATTGAAAGGTGGGTCGATGCTCTGTATTTTAGTGAAAACCGCATCATGTTTGGAGGCTTGGTTGAGGAAATAGAGCAACCGAAAGATAATTTGTGATGAGCTGGGTCGAAATTCTGTAATTTTACTTTTTGACTAATTTTTCGGAAACGAGCGATCGTATAACATTTTGGTTTGCAGTTGTGGGTAGAGCATTTAAATACCTTTCTTTTGATGTGCATTTTGATTGGGTGGGAATTAGTTTTGAAAATACTACTTTTTCGGCAATGGGTTAGCCCACGATTTTCTCGAAAAACTGAAAAAAAATCATTTTTGAGATTTATGCATCAATTGAAAGGTGGGTCGATGCTCTGTATTTTAGTGAAAACCGCATCATGTTTGGAGGCTTGGTTGAGGAAATAGAGCAACCGAAAGATAATTTGTGATGAGCTGGGTCGAAATTCTGTAATTGTACTTTTTGACTAATTTTTCGGAAACGAGCGATCGTATAACATTTTGGTTTGCAGTTGTGGGTAGAGCATTTAAATACCTTTCTTTTGTTGTGCATTTTGATTGGGTGGGAAATAGTTTTGAAAATACTACTTTTTCGGCAAGGGTTAGCCCACGATTTTCTCGAAAAACTGAAAAAAAATCATTTTTGAGATTTATGCATCAATTGAAAGGTGGGTCGAAGCTCTGTATTTTAGTGAAAACCGCATCATGTTTGGAGGCTTGGTTGAGGAAATAGAGCAACCGAAAAATAATTTGTGATGAGCTGGGTCGAAATTCTGTAATTTTACTTTTTGACTAATTTTTCGGAAACGAGCGATCATATAACATTTTGGTTTGCAGTTGTGGGTAGAGCATTTAAATACCTTTCTTTTGATGTGCATTTTGATTGGGTGGGAAATAGTTTTGAAAATACTACTTTTTTCGGCAAGGGTTAGCCCACGATTTTCTCGAAAAACTGAAAAAAAATCATTTTTGTGATTTATGCATCAATTGAAAGGTGGGTCGAAGCTCTGTATTTTAGTGAAAACCGCATCATGTTTGGAGGCTTGGTTGAGGAAATAGAGCAACCGAAAAATAATTTGTGATGAGCTGGGTCGAAATTCTGTAATTTTACTTTTTGACTAATTTTTCGGAAAAGAGAGGTCGTATAACATTTTGGTTTGCGGTTGTGGGTAGAGCATTTAAATACCTTTCTTTTGATGTGCATTTTGATTGGGTGGGAAATAGTTTTGAAAATACTACTTTTTCGGCAATGGGTTAGCCCACGATTTTCTCGAAAAACTGAAAAAAAATCATTTTTGAGATTTATGCATCAATTGAAAGGTGGGTCGATGCTCTGTATTTTAGTGAAAACCGCATCATGTTTGGAGGCTTGGTTGAGGAAATAGAGCAACCGAAAGATAATTTGTGATGAGCTGGGTCGAAATTCTGTAATTTTACTTTTTGACTAATTTTTCGGAAACGAGCGATCGTATAACATTTTGGTTTGCAGTTGTGGGTAGAGCATTTAAATACCTTTCTTTTGATGTGCATTTTGATTGGGTGGGAAATAGTTTTGAAAATACTACTTTTTTCGGCAAGGGTTAGCCCACGATTTTCTCGAAAAACTGAAAAAAAATCATTTTTGTGATTTATGCATCAATTGAAAGGTGGGTCGATGCTCTGTATTTTAGTGAAAACCGCATCATGTTTGGAGGCTTGGTTGAGGAAATAGAGCAACCGAAAGATAATTTGTGATGAGCTGGGTCGAAATTCTGTAATTTTACTTTTTGACTAATTTTTCGGAAACGAGCGATCGTATAACATTTTGGTTTGCAGTTGTGGGTAGAGCATTTAAATACCTTTCTTTTGATGTGCATTTTGATTGGGTGGGAAATAGTTTTGAAAATACTACTTTTTTCGGCAAGGGTTAGCCCACGATTTTCTAGAAAAACTGAAAAAAAAATCATTTTTGAGATTTATGCATCAATTGAAAGGTGGGTCGATGCTCTGTATTTTAGTGAAAACCGCATCATGTTTGGAGGCTTGGTTGAGGAAATAGAGCAACCGAAAGATAATTTGTGATGAGCTGGGTCGAAATTCTGTAATTTTACTTTTTGACTAATTTTTCGGAAAAGAGAGATCGTATAACATTTTGGTTTGCAGTTGTGGGTATAGCATTTAAATACCTTTCTTTTGATGTGCATTTTGATTGGGTGGGAAATAGTTTTGAAAATACTACTTTTTTCGGCAAGGATTAGCCCACGATTTTCTCGAAAAACTGAAAAAAAATCATTTTTGAGATTTATGCATCAATTGAAAGGTGGGTCGATGCTCTGTATTTTAGTGAAAACCGCATCATGTTTGGAGGCTTGGTTGAGGAAATAGAGCAACCGAAAGATAATTTGTGATGAGCTGGGTCGAAATTCTGTAATTTTACTTTTTGACTAATTTTTCGGAAACGAGCGATCGTATAACATTTTGGTTTGCAGTTGTGGGTAGAGCATTTAAATACCTTTCTTTTGATGTGCATTTTGATTGGGTGGGAAATAGTTTTGAAAATACTACTTTTTTCGGCAAAGATTAGCCCACGATTTTCTCGAAAAACTGAAAAAAAATCATTTTTGAGATTTATGCATCAATTGAAAGGTGGGTCGATGCTCTGTATTTTAGTGAAAACCGCATCATGTTTGGAGGCTTGGTTGAGGAAATAGAGCAACCGAAAGATAATTTGTGATGAGCTGGGTCGAAATTCTGTAATTTTACTTTTTGACTAATTTTTCGGAAACGAGCGATCGTATAACATTTTGGTTTGCAGTTGTGGGTAGAGCATTTAAATACCTTTCTTTTGATGTGCATTTTGATTGGGTGGGAAATAGTTTTGAAAATACTACTTTTTCGGCAATGGGTTAGCCCACGATTTTCTCGAAAAACTGAAAAAAAATCATTTTTGAGATTTATGCATCAATTGAAAGGTGGGTCGATGCTCTGTATTTTAGTGAAAACCGCATCATGTTTGGAGGCTTGGTTGAGGAAATAGAGCAACCGAAAGATAATTTGTGATGAGCTGGGTCGAAATTCTGTAATTTTACTTTTTGACTAATTTTTCGGAAACGAGCGATCGTATAACATTTTGGTTTGCAGTTGTGGGTAGAGCATTTAAATACCTTTCTTTTGATGTGCATTTTGATTGGGTGGGAAATAGTTTTGAAAATACTACTTTTTTCGGCAAAGGTTAGCCCACGATTTTCTCGAAAAACTGAAAAAAAATCATTTTTGTGATTTATGCATCAATTGAAAGGTGGGTCGATGCTCTGTATTTTAGTGAAAACCGCATCATGTTTGGAGGCTTGGTTGAGGAAATAGAGCAACCGAAAGATAATTTGTGATGAGCTGGGTCGAAATTCTGTAATTTTACTTTTTGACTAATTTTTCGGAAACGAGCGATCGTATAACATTTTGGTTTGCAGTTGTGGGTAGAGCATTTAAATACCTTTCTTTTGATGTGCATTTTGATTGGGTGGGAAATAGTTTTGAAAATACTACTTTTTCGGCAATGGGTTAGCCCACGATTTTCTCGAAAAACTGAAAAAAAATCATTTTTGAGATTTATGCATCAATTGAAAGGTGGGTCGATGCTCTGTATTTTAGTGAAAACCGCATCATGTTTGGAGGCTTGGTTGAGGAAATAGAGCAACCGAAAGATAATTTGTGATGAGCTGGGTCGAAATTCTGTAATTTTACTTTTTGACTAATTTTTCGGAAACGAGCGATCGTATAACATTTTGGTTTGCAGTTGTGGGTAGAGCATTTAAATACCTTTCTTTTGATGTGCATTTTGATTGGGTGGGAAATAGTTTTGAAAATACTACTTTTTTCGGCAAAGGTTAGCCCACGATTTTCTCGAAAAACTGAAAAAAAATCATTTTTGTGATTTATGCATCAATTGAAAGGTGGGTCGATGCTCTGTATTTTAGTGAAAACCGCATCATGTTTGGAGGCTTGGTTGAGGAAATAGAGCAACCGAAAGATAATTTGTGATGAGCTGGGTCGAAATTCTGTAATTTTACTTTTTGACTAATTTTTCGGAAACGAGCGATCGTATAACATTTTGGTTTGCAGTTGTGGGTAGAGCATTTAAATACCTTTCTTTTGATGTGCATTTTGATTGGGTGGGAAATAGTTTTGAAAATACTACTTTTTCGGCAATGGGTTAGCCCACGATTTTCTCGAAAAACTGAAAAAAAATCATTTTTGAGATTTATGCATCAATTGAAAGGTGGGTCGATGCTCTGTATTTTAGTGAAAACCGCATCATGTTTGGAGGCTTGGTTGAGGAAATAGAGCAACCGAAAGATAATTTGTGATGAGCTGGGTCGAAATTCTGTAATTTTACTTTTTGACTAATTTTTCGGAAAAGAGAGATCGTATAACATTTTGGTTTGCAGTTGTGGGTATAGCATTTAAATACCTTTCTTTTGATGTGCATTTTGATTGGGTGGGAAATAGTTTTGAAAATACTACTTTTTTCGGCAAGGATTAGCCCACGATTTTCTCGAAAAACTGAAAAAAAATCATTTTTGAGATTTATGCATCAATTGAAAGGTGGGTCGATGCTCTGTATTTTAGTGAAAACCGCATCATGTTTGGAGGCTTGGTTGAGGAAATAGAGCAACCGAAAGATAATTTGTGATGAGCTGGGTCGAAATTCTGTAATTTTACTTTTTGACTAATTTTTCGGAAACGAGCGATCGTATAACATTTTGGTTTGCAGTTGTGGGTAGAGCATTTAAATACCTTTCTTTTGATGTGCATTTTGATTGGGTGGGAAATAGTTTTGAAAATACTACTTTTTTCGGCAAGGATTAGCCCACGATTTTCTCGAAAAACTGAAAAAAAAATCATTTTTGAGATTTATGCATCAATTGAAAGGTGGGTCGATGCTCTGTATTTTAGTGAAAACCGCATCATGTTTGGAGGCTTGGTTGAGGAAATAGAGCAACCGAAAGATAATTTGTGATGAGCTGGGTCGAAATTCTGTAATTTTACTTTTTGACTAATTTTTCGGAAACGAGCGATCGTATAACATTTTGGTTTGCAGTTGTGGGTAGAGCATTTAAATACCTTTCTTTTGATGTGCATTTTGATTGGGTGGGAAATAGTTTTGAAAATACTACTTTTTTCGGCAAAGGTTAGCCCACGATTTTCTCGAAAAACTGAAAAAAAAATCATTTTTGTGATTTATGCATCAATTGAAAGGTGGGTCGATGCTCTGTATTTTAGTGAAAACCGCATCATGTTTGGAGGCTTGGTTGAGGAAATAGAGCAACCGAAAGATAATTTGTGATGAGCTGGGTCGAAATTCTGTAATTTTACTTTTTGACTAATTTTTCGGAAACGAGCGATCGTATAACATTTTGGTTTGCAGTTGTGGGTAGAGCATTTAAATACCTTTCTTTTGATGTGCATTTTGATTGGGTGGGAAATAGTTTTGAAAATACTACTTTTTTCGGCAAGGGTTAGCCCACGATTTTCTCGAAAAACTGAAAAAAAAATCATTTTTGAGATTTATGCATCAATTGAAAGGTGGGTCGATGCTCTGTATTTTAGTGAAAACCGCATCATGTTTGGAGGCTTGGTTGAGGAAATAGAGCAACCGAAAGATAATTTGTGATGAGCTGGGTCGAAATTCTGTAATTTTACTTTTTGACTAATTTTTCGGAAAAGAGAGATCGTATAACATTTTGGTTTGCAGTTGTGGGTATAGCATTTAAATACCTTTCTTTTGATGTGCATTTTGATTGGGTGGGAAATAGTTTTGAAAATACTACTTTTTTCGGCAAGGATTAGCCCACGATTTTCTCGAAAAACTGAAAAAAAATCATTTTTGAGATTTATGCATCAATTGAAAGGTGGGTCGATGCTCTGTATTTTAGTGAAAACCGCATCATGTTTGGAGGCTTGGTTGAGGAAATAGAGCAACCGAAAGATAATTTGTGATGAGCTGGGTCGAAATTCTGTAATTTTACTTTTTGACTAATTTTTCGGAAACGAGCGATCGTATAACATTTTGGTTTGCAGTTGTGGGTAGAGCATTTAAATACCTTTCTTTTGATGTGCATTTTGATTGGGTGGGAAATAGTTTTGAAAATACTACTTTTTTCGGCAAGGATTAGCCCACGATTTTCTCGAAAAACTGAAAAAAAATCATTTTTGAGATTTATGCATCAATTGAAAGGTGGGTCGATGCTCTGTATTTTAGTGAAAACCGCATCATGTTTGGAGGCTTGGTTGAGGAAATAGAGCAACCGAAAGATAATTTGTGATGAGCTGGGTCGAAATTCTGTAATTTTACTTTTTGACTAATTTTTCGGAAACGAGCGATCGTATAACATTTTGGTTTGCAGTTGTGGGTAGAGCATTTAAATACCTTTCTTTTGATGTGCATTTTGATTGGGTGGGAAATAGTTTTGAAAATACTACTTTTTCGGCAATGGGTTAGCCCACGATTTTCTCGAAAAACTGAAAAAAAATCATTTTTGAGATTTATGCATCAATTGAAAGGTGGGTCGATGCTCTGTATTTTAGTGAAAACCGCATCATGTTTGGAGGCTTGGTTGAGGAAATAGAGCAACCGAAAGATAATTTGTGATGAGCTGGGTCGAAATTCTGTAATTGTACTTTTTGACTAATTTTTCGGAAACGAGCGATCGTATAACATTTTGGTTTGCAGTTGTGGGTAGAGCATTTAAATACCTTTCTTTTGATGTGCATTTTGATTGGGTGGGAAATAGTTTTGAAAATACTACTTTTTCGGCAATGGGTTAGCCCACGATTTTCTCGAAAAACTGAAAAAAAATCATTTTTGAGATTTATGCATCAATTGAAAGGTGGGTCGATGCTCTGTATTTTAGTGAAAACCGCATCATGTTTGGAGGCTTGGTTGAGGAAATAGAGCAACCGAAAGATAATTTGTGATGAGCTGGGTCGAAATTCTGTAATTTTACTTTTTGACTAATTTTTCGGAAACGAGCGATCGTATAACATTTTGGTTTGCAGTTGTGGGTAGAGCATTTAAATACCTTTCTTTTGATGTGCATTTTGATTGGGTGGGAAATAGTTTTGAAAATACTACTTTTTTCGGCAAGGGTTAGCCCACGATTTTCTCGAAAAACTGAAAAAAAAATCATTTTTGAGATTTATGCATCAATTGAAAGGTGGGTCGATGCTCTGTATTTTAGTGAAAACCGCATCATGTTTGGAGGCTTGGTTGAGGAAATAGAGCAACCGAAAGATAATTTGTGATGAGCTGGGTCGAAATTCTGTAATTTTACTTTTTGACTAATTTTTCGGAAAAGAGAGATCGTATAACATTTTGGTTTGCAGTTGTGGGTATAGCATTTAAATACCTTTCTTTTGATGTGCATTTTGATTGGGTGGGAAATAGTTTTGAAAATACTACTACTTTTTTCGGCAAGGATTAGCCCACGATTTTCTCGAAAAACTGAAAAAAAATCATTTTTGAGATTTATGCATCAATTGAAAGGTGGGTCGATGCTCTGTATTTTAGTGAAAACCGCATCATGTTTGGAGGCTTGGTTGAGGAAATAGAGCAACCGAAAGATAATTTGTGATGAGCTGGGTCGAAATTCTGTAATTTTACTTTTTGACTAATTTTTCGGAAACGAGCGATCGTATAACATTTTGGTTT